>NC_091101.1:12720000-12742500 GCF_024713975.1 Paralichthys olivaceus
AAAACAATGTTGACAAACGACCTGTGGACACGCACCAACCAGTCATTTCAAGGGTAAATATCCGCTTTTAGCCACATTTCACTCGACATGTGTATTTCGCCAAATGTCGCAGATGCATTGTTGCACGTTTGACGCGAAACACACAGTTATAATGGCTGTTTTAGCTCGCAGGCTAACATCACTGTCAAATGTTAATGCACGCACGTCGCCACATTAGCAGTTAGCCACACGGCTACCTAGCATGTCAGCAGTTAGCAACAAACAAGGTTAGCGTGCTATGTCAGACTCGTGCAAACATCGCGGCTCTCTGCAGGTGATGTGCGCTCGAACCCGTGATGTATGTGTTTCTGTTCAGTGCACGGTGCACACGGCTGTTTATGCGCTAATGCAAACAGTTTAGTAGTGGCTACCGCAGTTAGCTGCCGTTAGCTGCGTTAGCTATCATGAGCGCGCAGTAGGGAAAGGGAGCATGCTTGACAACTCCACACGCTGTACAGTGATTTAAAGTGAAGTGCATGTGCACAACCCAAACGTGCTTTACGTTGCATTGTCATATAGTAATGCTAGCTCTTCAGCACGTCTGCTAACCCATCTTTATTGTGTTTTAACGTGATTGCTATGCACTCTGATCCAACCTGTTATTAATACTTTGTGTCTGTGTCCCCACCAAAATAAAAGATGGATAAATGTGGCGTGAAGAAGATAATATATAGAAGAGATGACCATTTAAGCAAACTTGTCTACACTGAAAGCCCTGAGGAGGGAGGTCTGTTGAAGGTGGCTCCCCGCACTGCTATGTCCATCACCTCTGCCACCTCTATCATTCTTCCATCCAGCCCTTTGATGCAGCCAGGACAGGTACCAAACGGCCTCAGCAACAGCCCCCTTCCAGAGGAGCTCACCCCCATCTCTGTCACTGCCACCCTTGGCCCCCTGTTGGAGAACCCACAGCCCTGGGGCCTGACCAAAGATCAGAGGTCTCAGCAGCAGTTGCCCCAGACACAGACGTCTGCTGCGTTTGGGCGTCAAACCTTGGGGAACCATTTGCCTCAGTTGCAGGCCAGTATAATAGACATTACCCAGTCCTCCATGGATTCTCTTATTGGGGGATCAGATCCCAACTTTTTTGCCATGAAAACAGAGGATTTCTCCATGGATAAAGGAGACCAGGATCCCATTGACCTCGATCATGCTTTTGATCACATGGGGAAAGATGTGGACGTGAACCAAAAGCTGTTCAGTGATAACACTCTGGACCTGCTCCAAGACTTCGAGCTCACTGGGTCCCCCTCAGATTTTTACGTAGGTGATGATGCTTTCCTGTCCACTCTGGCAGATGATTCTCTGCTTGGAGATGTTGGCTCGGAGAGGGACAATAAGCCAGCCGTGGTAGAGAGCGGTAATGGCAGTGGTGCGGTCTCTGTCACTCTCAACGGCAGCATTATGAGTCCAGATCAGTCCAGTCCTAGCATATCCACAGCCTCCCCCCTAACCTCTACAACCACTTTGTCTGCATTGGTGAAGAAAGAAAAAGATACTGGCCTCATTCAGCTTTGCACTCCAGGTGTGATCAAACAGGAGAAGATGTCTGCCGGCCAGAGTTACTGCCAAATGAGTGGCACGTCCTCCACAGGCCTGTCCACCTCTAGCCCCATTTCCATCTGTGGGGTCAGCACTTCAGGAGGACCGAGCTACCACTTTGGGGTCAACCCCAGAAGCAGTGAAGTTCAGCAGCTGAAGGAACAGAAGCCAGTGTCCAAACTGTATCTCCCAGTGACGACCATCAGTGGAGCCTGGAACAGAGGCCAGGGTGTTGCGGACAACTCGCTGATGCAGAGGGCTAGCGAGTCTTTCTCAAGCTCTCCCTCCTTCCTTTCCAGCTTTGCAAGGTAAGACATAAATATATTCTGCATGAAATGTGGAGTCTGACCCTGAGTTTTCATTTTCACTTACTTATATAATATATTTGATCCCAGTTATGTTGTATTCAGTCAGCAGACATTTGCTCATAGACGAGAGGTGTTAGTTCCCCGCTTTGCAACAAATCTGTAACTTCAATAACATTTAAAATAATCCAGGTCAGAAACTTCATGCCCACAAATGATCAAAGCTTTGTGCTAAAATAATTAGCAGCATATTAATTGAATTAAATTAGGTTCACAGTTTATGACTTTTTTATTATGTTAAAATAAGTACTGATTTCCACTCTTTCTAAAATGTGATCTGCTCATGTTGTTGCATGTGGGACACGTGAGGCTTGTTGGACAGATACTGAAACCAGTTTTCATTTGGAAAGTCCCTCCCAAGTTTTCCAGTCAGACTAATTTTGAACGTCTTTATATTGTGTATCACATGTTCCTAACTTTTTCTGTAGCTTCCATGGATAAATGAGTGTCTGTGACAGTCTTTCATTATGCTCAGTGTGAATACAATGCTGATGTTTGATTTCCATTTTTAGCTAAAGCTTGCCTTTAGAAATATAGTTCACCTGTGAAATGTCAACATGAAGAAGTGGTGGGTTCACTGATTTACACAGAGTTGATGCCATTAATTGAAACCACTGGCAGCTGGTTGTTTGCGTAACCCAATTTTGGTCAACCTGCTAATAATCTTTATATGAGGAAATGGTTTCATCGTTATTATTACTTCTCTGAAAGCTTGTGTAACCTGACTGCGCTCAACAAAGGGTCAGAACGAGATAGTGTTTCATATACCTGAGACCAATCTCTTTAAAAATGCAATGGTCTCCAAAATATCTCAGTTGTACAACCGCTTCTGTTGTTTATAGTTTATCTTAGTCTTTATCTCATCTCTGTTCACAAATCAAACATTGGTGATAGTGGAAAACTGTTCTCACAAAGTTGGTGACACATATGCATACACAGAAAAAAGTGACAGAGTTAGAGTTTGCACCAGTCAGTTAGTCATGTGAGGCATCAGATAAAGCTCAGGATATTCAATACAGAAGGAAAATATTGATCTATGTAGGTAAATCAGGACACTGCTGTGACAAAAATTGAAGAGTCAATAAGTTGTTATAAAAAGTGATACATCCAATGCCAATAACTGTAGTCTATAAATTTGAGTTGAATTATATTAAGTGTTCCACATGTTAAGGAGAACTGGGGTGTATATGGAAAGGGAGATGCCATATCTACAATTATTTAAAGTGTTGCTTTGCAGCCAAAGCACTTGGAAACACTTTGACCGTTACACTATTTCTGATTTAATGGAATGAAAAATCATTTGATGGTTTTTAAATATGTCACTATGTTTGTTGGCACCTAAAAGAGAGTCTGGTGTTTTCATCCACATCTTCTGTCAGAATGATGACTTTGTTTTTTCCCCTCAGTTGATGAATGAGTAGGTGGACATTTTATGGTTTCCTAATCCTGAAGAAAACATGTTCTGTGCAGGTTTGGTTTGTGGAGCTTTTTACCAAGTAATACAGCTCAATTTAAAAATCAACAGATCTTTCTTAAACTCGAAGGCCCGAGGTTAACCTTTATACAGCTAACCCACTGATCCTGCTTTGTGAGACTGGTTCATGCCTTCACAGGACGTGGTTGTAGCAAAGATATGCTGGAAAAAAACAGGGGAATTCCACTTTTCAGACTGGACAAGCTTGTTCATTAATGTATGTTTATCACATGTCATCAACAGATTTCCTTGTAACCAAGATTGCATATTTATTGTTTAACCTTTGTATCTCTTCAACTGTGCAGTTGCAAAGCCTGTTGGTCTTGATCCAGAAGAATTCACTCAGTGTGGCGTTAAAGAGGTCATTTAGGGCAGATCTCTTCAATTCTTCCAGTTGTATTACGCCAGAATATAAACCTGCGATAAGCACTTTCTTCACTTGAAGCAGATAATTCCCTGAGGAGCAGGGGAGACAGTTCATTCAACAATAAGGATGAATGGATTGTGGCCTTTAAAGAATAGTCAGGCTTGTGCTGTAAGAAGGAAATTCATGCTTTCCAGAGAAGAGTGAAAAAGGCTGCTTGTCCTGCTTTGTGTTACTCACGTGATTCTGCTGAATTTTAATTTCTGCTGTAATTGCTTCCCAGTGAGCTCCCATTCAGATGAAGCTAGAGTCCTGCCCCAGTGTTTGGACTCCACCCGGCCCCACAAAGTGTCTTTTGTACTGTTAAGACTTTTTGCTGCCCTGTAGTGTTTAATGGGTCCAGCTGTAAATGGGGCTGTGGGGCCCAGTTGTGAAGCAGCTCAGTAAAAAGTCGAAGACGTTTGACAGAATCGCACGTCTTGCAGCCTCCTTTGTGTGTGTCTCTTCCACATTTACGCCTATCTGATTCTCAGCATCTGACAAGGAGTGGTCAGTTGAAAGACTGGCATGTAGGAGTGTGTCATTTAATGAGGGCATACATGTATTTCTGTTTGTATTGTTTGTTTGATTATTGTTACTATCTTGTCTGACAGTCATCCTAATGCCTAATGACTGCGAAAACATGGGGAGAGACACGAGATGCACGTGATTTGTATTCCACAAATGGCTCGGATGACACAACATTTTTGTTACTTTAAGGTGTGTGTGTTTGTGTTATTAAGCATGGGATAATGTCTATGCACGAGACATAACCTCAGATAATTAAGTGTTGTTGTGTGGCTGTTTGGTTATAGCTCATTGGTGTGAAAGCTTGACTGTCGGCTTCAACCTGTGTAACATTCAGTGCTGTGAAATAAGCTGAACCCTGAGTTCTTGCGGCGGCTAGAGCGGTTGGCATCAGGTCACTCGGTCCTCCAGCTTCTCAGACAGTGCTGCTGCTTCTGCTTCCTGCTGTGTGAAGCTTGCACACCACAGAGTTCCATATCTGCCTTTGCCTTATAGTTTGCTGATTTGCATTGTGCAGGTCTTTTAACCTCACATTGCTTTTGTTTTCCAAACATAGGCTGGTTATTTATTGCTTCACAATAATGATCTGACTCAGTTTTGTTGTGTGATTCACAAACAACCAGTTATACAATGGAGAATGCTTCACTTCAACAAATGCTATGCTTTGTTCCTATTTTGGGAAATACACACCCTCATTGTATACCCAATTAACATGGATTTGCAGTGAATGGAGGAAAATAATGTGAACATAATTCATTAATAAATAACTAAATCCTCTGGTAGATAGCATGACAGCTCATTTCATTGGACTGCATTATGTAACCTTTGTTTTTACTGTGCTATTTCCTCCTCTGCCTATGAATGGCCCGGCCCATAGTTCAGTCTGTGAGTCAGATGTAATGGCTTAGCCATATACCCTGCTGCAGACTTTAGTCTTTGCCAGGGCTTTCCATGAGGATATGGAGGAGCTAACCAGGGGATTCTGGGGGCATATCCCCCCAGTGAAAACATTCTGATTGTAAAACAAACAAAAAAACATTACACATGATTTGGAGCATTAGTTTACATGCTTGCTCAATGGCCAAAAAAGCATTGTAAGACATTTTAAAGTGTACAATTACTGTGTGAGTCTGAGGCACAGCAACATTTTGCTCATGTGAGGAGGCCAGTTTCCTTGACAACATGGCCTTTTTCCATGTGTCTTAGAGATGGCTCTGCTGTGAAAAGCACAATGTAAATAAAGATAATTCATTCATTTATTAATTCACTACATTGTATGGAAAATACATTTCATTCAGCTGACTTTAATGTTTACTGTGCAATCACCAAGTTGCGTCCATCTGTCTTTTCCAAAGAAGCCAATGTAATGAGGATGGCACGTTTCTGAGTCATCATGCTCTCATTGTTTGGAAGTGGAGAAGAGGGATTGTAAACTGCATGTGCATAGTGAAACACAATTTTTAAATCAAGATGGTGTTTTTATAATGAAAAGTTAATACAATAAAGTGTCTGGTTGGAGCATAATAATAATAATTCACCCCATATGTTACTAGAGTTTCTTGGAGGCCTTTGACACAATTGGGTGCACTGGAGAAAAGTTGTGTGCAAAACTGGCTCACTGAACAGAGCTGTTCTTACATCCCTTGTGCTGACACAGCAGTGTTTATCTATAGGGGCGTGTGTGTGAGTAACATACAGCTCAGGCTTGTCACACATAAAAGATCGGCAAAGTTTTCCCTGATTTTATTTCATGAACATAGATTGGTTCATAACTTCAGCTCAGCGTCCCTGTTTATTAATCTCTCACCTACTTATGTAGGTATGTGCTGCGGGTAGTATATGGCACATACAGTCATGCTGTAGCTGCCAAGTGAGTCAGCAGGCGGCCCTACTTTTTTCAGTTCACTGTGTAAAGCCTAGTTTATGCTTCTGCGTCACGTCGACATTGAGCATTCGAAGTTCTGCGTCGAGGGAACGCGTTGCTCTGCAATTCACCGCCATGCCGCTAGGGGGGTGTGGCTGTGTGTTTGTGTGGTTTATGGGTTATAGCCGAATCCTTGCTTTTTCTTCCGATCACAGTAAACAACGGCGACCGAGGTGGAGCAGCTGTATTTGGAGTTGGAGCTCATCAATATTGAAGAACAAATGCTTATATTCCAAATGTTGAAGCTCAGGCGAGAGAAAAGACGTTTGCGGAGGTGGTACGACGAGTAAGAAAGACCGGAAAAAGCAACTGTCGGAACTTACGTTCTGAGCGGATCAATCACAGCGCTTGCTGTCCACGTCGACCGACGCGACGCAGAAGCATAAACTAGGCTTAAGAATTTGCTTTTTCTCAGTATCAGTTATCTGAATATTTATCTGATATTTTGTTTTTAGACAGTTGATGTGACAAAGCAAGACATTTGAAGACGTCACTTTGGGTTTAGGAAATTGTGAAGAGCAGTATTTCTGGCATTTTATAGTCCAGTTGATAAAAAGAAAATAATGGGCATATTATCTGGCAATTAAAATGGCTATTAGTTGCAGCACTTATATTACCATACTGACTCCAAATAATGTCTCTGAGTCTCTACTCTGAAGCGGGCAGAATTTAAAAGTGCCTGGGCAAGTTGTGTCTTCACTAAGATGGTAAAACTTTGAACATTTCACATTTGAGACTAGTGAGTCAACTTTGGGAGTTGGCTCTGATTCACTCCTGAATAAAACTGTAGAGAGAAGCTACTTGAAAACTAGAATGGCACACAGCCGAGCACATACCTCTGCCAAAATATATATATATATATTTAAAAAAAGGAATTGGTCTGTTAACCATAACGATTTGTTTATATTAAAAACATTATTAAAGAAAGTAAACAAATAATCCTGGATCCGCACCTTAATCCACATCTGCACCAAAATCAAATGAGTTTTTCCCAGGTCCCTTCCCTCCTCCAAGTTTGGTGGATATTGGTTTACTAGTTTTTGCGTAATCATCAGAAATAAACCAACAGACGGAAAAACAAACCAATAAACAAACACGGGTGCAAACCTCCTTGGCGGAGGTAATAAACTCTCCACCAACCCTGTGCTGCTTTAAAACAGATTTCTGACTTCTCTGTCACAGCAAATGCGTTTACAATTTCCCCCGTCATTGGTTTTCCGCACCTCTAAGTTGGAAATACTGAGCTATGTTGTTGGCAGCTAATTTTTTATGTATCATATACAAATCTTATTGACTTGTTAAGGGACCTTTTAATGATCTTAATAGTAGAGCTGGATATTTGCTGGGTTATTGTTCTGTCTCAGTTTATATTTCTATGTATACATCCACACATATAATATACATTTAAAGCTTATATTTAGTGTATAAATAGACTGCTCTGTCTTGGCTCTGTGTACTTTGCGTAATGTTTGGTCAAAGTTTCTATTCAGTACAGTCTTGCTTTGGCACACCCACCACACCTTTGTCTCACCTTATCTATCCCCTCTCTTTCTCTTCCTCTTCTCTTTTTCATCCCCTTGCTTTTGTTTCCTGTAACTAAGGGCAGAGACCTTGTTTGTCAGCAGAAGCTTTCAGCAGCTGTAAATAATCTTTTATGATATTGCCTGTGTGTGTACGTGACATGTGAGTCTTTCGACTCTGTATTATGCATGAGTGTGTAGGTGTGTGTCTGTGTATACGTGCGGTTGTGTCATGAGCAGACCAGTGGCAGGCGGACGGTAGAGTGCTGCCGAGGAGCGCTCACTCTCCTGACCTACTTTCCCTCCCGCCTCTCCACAGCTGGCGCCGAGTGAACGTACCAGATCAAATGCCAGCCATTCCAGTCCCTTTTTGCGTTATTATCTAATTTCCCTGTAACCACAGTCTTGCCTTTTTCTGTATTTGTTTGTTTTGTTTTGACACTGAATAGCTTTACAGAAAAGAAAAGTGGCTACAGATCATTCAGTGTGTTGTTTGTGATGTTATTTTTACATTTGTGTACAGTTGTCGAGTCAGCAAAATCAAACTTGGGAGTGGGTTCCTCCCACATCCAGTTGTTTCCAGCTGAAGGCATTACAGTTATGCACACAGAAGCAGCAGCAAGCCTTCAATTCATTGTACAGGCTGCTCACCCACACACAGTCACTAACAGCTCCTCTGATGGAAACTGATATGGAAACTCAAATCCGTTGGGCTTATTTTTCTTGAGCTCAGACATAGGTTTGGTTTCTTCTTCTGGTGTTTAAAGCCAAGCATTAGCTGCTGCTTGAGGCTACAAAATGTAGCCATTATTAAAATAGGTTCGTCAGTACAGCGTTGATGAGGAGATAATGGCTCCTTGCAGACAGTGCTACTGAGGCATCATCCAGAGTATCACATCTCCCTGATAAACAATGTCAGGGATATGACAGGGGACAATTGAAAGGAAGAATCTTATGGATAAAGAAAAAAAAAAACTTCTTCTGTATATGCTACATATATAAATAACCATATGGCCTTCAGTCTCCAGTTCTCATCCTAACTTAACATCTATGTGAGATTTTTTGAACCACGGTGTTAGACCAACTCAGTATCCAATGTAATTGCATCTGTATTGAGACAGTTCTGCACCTCGCAGCTTATGTCCATTGCCAAAGTTCCATGCCCTTTAAAGTTATGTGCTGAAATGAGCATATACTATTTCTGACTACCATGGTGGAGACTGGGGTCTTTGTCCTATCACAGAGCTGGAATTCTAACTTTAGCCTCAAGTGTTTAAGTTGCCTAACTCTACCATTAAACCGTACCTAACTATTAATGTGTTTTAAGGCTCATATTTTTTTCTAATCATAGCTGCTCTGTGGACAGTTTGCAACAGAAAACAGCATGAAAACTGCTCTACAACACCATCACATAATGAGGGAAGAAGTATGTTGTTCATGAATAGAGTTCAGTGTTTTTCTTACCATTGCCACTGTTTTCCTTACCCCTGGTCAGAGCGCTAGCAGCTCTCCTGCTGTTACAGCTGTACCCTCTGAGAAGCAGAGAACAGGCTCACCCATCTACATTGCAGTGTTTCCCACTGTGTGTGGCAGCAGCGCACACTGGACTAATGCACGAACACTCAGGTGGTACGCTCTCATGTGCACCCAAATGACAGGTACACAGAGGACAGGTGGTTATCCCGAGTTGTGCCTGGCTGCTGATGGCATAAAGTAGTTTATTTGGGGTGGGGTTGATGGTTGCTGCTGATGGTCAGTTCGGGTCAATGTCCCTTGAGAGATAGAAGAAGGGAATGCAGAGCAAAGAGCGTTGTGCATAGCTCTACAATGATGCAGCTGTGCAAAACTCTAAGTTATCATATTTGATCATCAAGTAACTGTCAGAGAGAAATACTTCTTGCTCTTCAAAACAGATTTTGGCATGGTTGTAAAATGTAAAATGTCCACTTATGTTTATTTTCATAGATGATCAAACTCCAATTTTCATCTGTGGAGAACAAGTAATACTGAAATTTTATGTTGATGTTTCCCTTAATTTATCACAAATTATATGTTTTAATTTAGTGTAGCAGCATTACTTATGTTTGGTGAGGTTGTTTCACTAATGGCAGTGTACTTACAGCATATATACATTCCGACTGTTTTTATTGGACGGCACAGGAGGTGGATATTTTGGAGAAGTCCAGCCCAGTCTTTGGCCACACAAACCCAGCCTCTCCTCCTCTTATAGAAGCTGTGTTGTTGTTCTGCTTGCAAGCTCAACTCAGAGCGTGCAGGCCAGTTCCCCTTTCTATTTTGGTGGCCTTTACCTCAGGGAAGGAGCACTTCCTTCTCCTCCTCTGCTCTCCTCTACATGCTCAGAGTTTTGGTGAAGATTAAATTTTTGTACGATGTTGGTCCATATCAGTCGCAGTAATAAACATTGCAGTAACAAAGAAATCCGATTTAAAGCATGCAGCAACCCAGTCAGATTTTTGTGGAGAGCAGTGCACTATAATTTTCAGTTTTATTTAGGGGCTTGGTCTCGCCACATGTGAGTTGGGATGGGAACTAAGAACTGGTTCCAAATGGTCTGAACCATCGAAATCTTATGCTTTGATTCCATTTTTTGACAGATGCTCATTGTAAATCAATCAATAAATATTTTCATGCAATAAGATGACAACATTGTAAAATAATAATTTTAGGTAAGAAGGAAGGACCTGAAATTATGTATTTCCACACTGCAAATTCCAGAATGCCATGTATTTGACACTCTACGCAGCAGTGCCACTGCTTCCCCACCGAGGCAGCACGACCAATACTGAAGGTACATATCTTATTTTTAGCTTTTGCAGGCAGACTTTTATCTGTGACTAAGAAATCCTATATCATTGTTCCCCATACACAGGTTGTACCACCCCGGCAGATCGAGGTAGATAAAATCACTTAGTTTAAACTCAGGAAAGTCTCACATTAGAGTATATTTTCTAACTAAGTTTACTGACCGACTTACATGTGTGGAGACTAGAAACAGCAGGTAAACTGGAGCTTTTGCATACCTGAGTCACATGCACTTATTCATCTTACTCTGCTTCTACTGTGTGCTCTAACTCAGGGATAATAAAACTGTTGTGATGATTCTGAAAACATGTTTATGTCTATTTTCCCCTCAAAAGAAAAGGCAATAGTACTGATAAGTAAGTATGATAGATTTTTCTCTGAGGTGTTTCATTTGCAGTGGCTGGGTTTGAAGAAGGTCATAACTGTAGGTTGATGTAGACAAAGATGTGGAATAAATGCACAAACAGAAAATTATCTAAAGCACCCAAAAATGATGGACTTTACAATCTAGTAATCTAATATAGGTTTTACAGCTGTTTATCTGAGGTGACAAAGAGGCTGCAGTATGAAGAGCAGGCTCCTGCTACTCATGACACTCACAGCTAAAAGGGGATTATGATTTGTTAAGCGGGGCAGTGGGCCACTGGCATTATCGTAAATGCATGAAGAGGCTCAACTCACTGTAGGCCAGGCTGATTGATCACACTCCCGCAGACGACTTTCTAAGTGTTGCTCTGGTTAAAGTTGAGACACATTTTGGGGTGTATCTGCCTTAGTGCTGCGGCTGAGTTATGACCGACAGTGAACTCTGAGGGAATGTGAGAACTTCCTGTTGATGGCGAGTGCAGACTTCAACAGATGGTTTCTAAAAGAGGAAGTTTGGTCTCTCCGCATCACTTTGCAGCTTTGATTGGTTTGTGCTTGACATTCTCCACAAATTGATTTGTCACTTTAGCTCAGATGAACATAGTCAAATAAAGTTTAGAGATAAACACTGGAGAGTGGTGATGTCACTTCAGACTTACTTTGTTGTTGGAAAGGAAGAGCAGCTGCAGTAATTGGATTTGAACCAGTAGCCTAAAGCTGTCGTGTAAAGCTGTCCTGGTGACGTCCCAGTGGGCCATTAAAGGACTAACTGGTTACCCTCCCCCACGCCCTCCGACATCATCACCACTCATTAGCGTCCTACGTCCACCCTGCTGGTCACCCCACCCTTTTTTTGGGCCTTGAAGGGCTTTTGTTTGCATGTGCACTCTTATTGGCAGTGTGTTAAGGAAAGCCCACATAAATCTGTGTATGACAGATGGCATATCAGCTTCATCATGGCAGAGGCACAGCTTTGATATTAATTATATTACTGTACGCATCTTCACCCAGGCTGCTGCTGCCTCTTTTAATGAATGACAGTTGGCTGTGATCCAAACAGCTTCTCAGATGTGGTGATTCAGGGTATAATGAAATACTGAGATAATTTAAATGACGGTAATGAAACATTAATAATAAATGCTAATTGGAACAAAATGAATGCAGACTGTGACCCATGATTCCTCCATATGGGAATATCATCACAGCACAATTGTAGGCCATGGCAATATGAAGCAAACACAATACTTTAATTATCACAAATTGTTGACCATCCTATAATGACCATAAATGTTTTTATTTAGACGTGTTTCCATTAACTGATTTCAAAACTGTATTATTTTCCGTACTGGCAGCTGTAGGATGGAAAAAGCTATAAACACAATGTTGACAAATTATCACCTAATAAGGTAGTTACTGGCATTATGACACGTCAGTAAACAATAGCGCCTTTACACATCGAGCAGACACTGAGGAGCAACATTATTTTAGCCGTTAGCTATTAAATGCCTCACTATGTTCATCAGTTACTGTGTACATTTCATCAGTTACTGTGTACATTTCATCAGTTACTGTGTACATTTCTCTGCTGTTTGGTTTTGAGGATGTGGTTTACAGTTGGTTTATATGAGCCTTTTTTCTGAAAACGGCTGCCTGATGCATCTTGAGAGGACACTCATAATGATGGTGGGACTAAAATAAAACTGTTAAGTTAAAGTGGCACTGAATCATTGAGCAGAAAGATGCTAAAGTTTTCCACAGAGACGAGAGGGACTGCAGCATCATACACTAATTCTTTGCGGTTTGTGACCACAAACGGCATCTTTCACTGTCTTTTGATGATGCAGCTTCAAGTTCACTAGTCTGATGACTTTTCTTTTTCTCTCACGCCCCCTGACATACAAATCTCTGATTGCTGAATTTGTAATTTTATGTATTTATTTTAAACGGGTCTTTTTGAGCTCATGTTCAATTTTCAACTAAAAACATGTTTAGTGCAAGAAATAAACACATTATTTAATGTCTAAAATTATGTTCCTTTACTCATGAACAACAGAGTCCAGCTGAAAATATTTATATTATTATTCAGATTGTCCACTTAAAACAATGATAAATTGTGCACACAATATGCAGTGAGATTTATTGTTTTGTGCTTCTTTATGAAACATCTTGGTTGTATCTACCAAACCTAAATTAAAACCTTTTGTTCTTCACAACATTTGGCAGAATGTGATCTTGGCAGTCAGATCTATGTGAAAATACTCATTGGCCGGATACCAGGTATCAACCCTCACAGCTGGACCAGGAGGAAAGTGTGTGATTCACCCCATTTGGTGTCCACACCTCCCAAAGCTAACCAGGATACTGTGAGCAATTCACTGCAAGATCTGAATTTCTGCTCAGTGTCAGGAAATGAAAGATCACAAATTGTAAGCCTGCAGTTGTATTGAATACAAGTCTTAAGAGGTAAATGGACAGACTTATTGATCACAATGTGTTGTCAGTGATGCTCAGAAAGCTCTCAGCCCTGTCATGGTTAGACACAGTCCTCTGAGGTTTCTGTCTCATGGTTTATTTATTTATTTTATCTGACTGCTAAACGCTTCTGGACTTGATGCTTTAATGTTTCACTCAGGGTTTCCTTTTGTGCCGTGCTCTCTGACTGCTGGGGCTTTAATGATAACCTCATGTTTTATAACTATGAGTGAACTTGATTCTGTGGCTCTAATCTGCATGTTTTTATTGTGCAGCCACCATTCGGAGCAGTTTTTAGCAAAAAACCCTGTTTGTTTTAATCGAGTTGGCAGAAGTCGGATTGTTGCTCGTCTCAGGCTCAATATCCTCTCAGTGTGGGCGTTGTTTTTGTTGCTGTGGCCACTTGGTTAGGAAGGGGGTGTGGACCTCTGGGCATTGCTTGAAGTAAAGCAGGATGTCCTCTAGTGGTGATTTTGAAAAGGTGCATCTCCAACCATTGGCGACTATGTCTGGAAATGTTTGTGGTTGAAATCAAAGGAAGAATTTGCCGTTTTATGACAGACACTAGATTTAGGATGGGACCACAGCTCTTCATATAATTTAGGCCCAAACAGGAACAGTAAGACTCCCTTTTCTTCACTCATGATGTTTAAATGAAGGCAAAGTTGAGGAAAAACAAGCACAAGGAACACATTGATGCAAATAGGAAGATACGTATGTGTAGGGTATCTGTGTAGTTTATTTATTTGGTTTAAGTGCAGAGTTTTTAGTGTGAACTACGGCTGAACTGTTGAAACTGAGAGGATGCTTTCAGGAGTAGGCAGTATAAATGGCATACTGTAAACATACAGTATGTTTTACTGTATGGAATAAAATAAGCTAAGCAGCAATTTGAATAAGAAACATTACAAAGAAACAGTTTTAGCAGACAGTAAAGGTCGATGTGCAATGCGACATATTTATTTATCAAATATACATTTTTATGGTAAGAGAAAGTATCTCTGATGTTTCTCCTCTGTCTTTATCCTTGCTTTCCAGTTCTACCTCTAGACAGGAAGGAGGCAATGCTACATCCTCAGTGCAGGCAAAGAGCGGGAATCATAAAATCTGCCTCGTGTGCTCTGATGAGGCGTCAGGCTGCCACTACGGCGTTCTCACCTGTGGCAGCTGCAAAGTCTTCTTCAAGAGAGCAGTGGAAGGTATGAAGTCAGACATCTTTATTTCCTGGTTGATTGATTCATCATGTCCCACAGGTGTATGCACATGCTGGAGTTGTTATAATTTAAGGTAGGCGGCATGATCATTACAAGTTTAAGGATATATACAGCTAATTGGAGTTATTTCTCTGGAGTTTCTGCCAAAGCACTGAAGGTCAATAACAGTTAAATCTTCCTCTTGGTGCCTCAGGTCAGCATAATTACCTTTGTGCCGGGAGGAATGACTGCATAATAGACAAGATCAGAAGGAAGAACTGTCCGGCCTGCCGCTTCCGGAAGTGTCTGATGGCAGGCATGAACCTGGAAGGTACGTATTAACCACACGGCTGAGGCGTAATAGTGAAACGTTGAGGTTGTTCCTGTCTCCTCTTCACCTTTTCTCTTTTCATCATGTATTCCCATCCTGCATGTTCACTGCTGTTGTCTCTACTCCAGCACGCAAAACCAAGAAGATGAACCGCTTAAAGGGCACCCAGCAGAGCAACCCACCAGAGGTGGTGACGGCTCCACCGGTTGAGGCTTGCCCTCTGGTACCCAAGTGCATGCCTCAACTCGTCCCCACAATGCTTTCCCTGCTGAAAGCTATTGAGCCGGACACCATCTTCGCCGGATACGACAGCACCCTGCCCGACACCTCCACCCGCCTCATGACCACCCTGAACAGGCTGGGCGGCAGGCAGGTCATCTCTGCGGTCAAGTGGGCCAAATCTCTGCCAGGTTAGTAGACAGTGAATCTAGGATTATATCAAAGTCATTTGCAAAGTGAAGGTTGGACACAGTTAAATGAATCTGCAGTTTTAAAATGTTTCTGTGTTTACATATCTCTCATTTCTCTGTAATGACATGTGGACACACTTTATAATATGTGCTGTTGTTGTTTGGTATTTCTTAAAACTACCTGCTGAACACATTTAATCACTCATTAAAATGTTTCCTGTATTTTTTGGGGGGGTAACTGTTCATGGTCACCCTCACCAACACCCTACCACGCTTTGTGACCTTGTGCTAATACTCATTGGAAGTATCTCTCTGTTCTTCGGCTCAGGTTTCAGGAACCTGCACCTGGATGACCAGATGACACTGCTGCAGTGCTCATGGCTCTTCCTCATGTCTTTCGGTCTTGGCTGGAGGTCTTACCAACAATGTAATGGCAACATGCTCTGCTTCGCGCCCGACCTTGTCATCAACGAGTATGTATTGTTTACTTTACAGTTAATATTTGAACTTGTGTTTTAAAAAACAAACGCCAACAGCGCATTCTCTAATTGACATCATGTCTCACTGTTGCCTTTAGAGGTGAAGCATGAAAGTGTCACGTTATGCCTGTTGTGACAACACATCAGGGTTATCTGTATTACCCCACGACTGAGAACTATTCAATTATTGATACACACGGAAATATTTAGAGAATCAATCATTTCTAATACTTTCAATAAATAAAAGATCATTTTAAAGTAGTTTTTACAAATACAAAAGTGCTGCCTTCCACCACTATACTGTGAACCCAGTAACAGTCTCTTCTCTTGGTTGCCAGTATTGGTAAAGTAAACATATTCAATTGTATGGCTTGATAAATGGAGTCTTTACTTGAACTGCACAGAAATCGAGCACTGATGTGACATCTGACAGTCTGTGATTTTCTATTCCCCAGCTGCCGACGCACACATCTGTTTATTTATATCTATCAGCAGCTCTCTGCTCTGTAACTGTTGTATATCCCAAGAATCAGCCAGTGCCAGCTGTCATCAGTATTCATCATCCATCATCTTTTTTATAGACTTGATGACTCCATTTGTAAACGGCGCTCTGAGTGTAGTTAGCAGTCGGCACATCACACATGCTCAGGGCAGTAATATTGTTTTGCTCACACTGTTTGTTTAAATTTGCATCTGATGATGGCCGCTGTAATCTGAATATTGGCCACACGTCTAGCAGCACTGGAGTTGCTACATATGACTCCAAATAAAGAATAGAACGAGTTTCCCAGTAGTGTGTGTTAGAAGCGTATATGAAAGTTTTTGCGACTTGTACTGTAAAATGCTTTGAGTGGTCAATAAGCCTTGAAAAACATTATAATAATGCAGTCCATTTTACCATTTACATGCTGTTTAACTTTGTCCTTTTCTGATTCCACTAGGGAGCGGATGAAGCTGCCCTACATGGCCGACCAGTGTGAGATGATGCTGAAGATCTCCACCGAGTTAGTGCGGCTGCAGGTTTCCCACGACGAGTATTTGTGCATGAAAGTCCTGCTGCTGCTCAGCACAGGTCAGACTTTTCACCCTCACATGGCTGAACTGCCATTCACCTTCTTCCAGCATCACAAGTGAAAGGTGGCACTGTAATGACGCAATCATTGCAGAACCCTTTACTCGAGTCCAATACTGTCCACCGATGCTGAAGGATAATGTTGATGGATGCACGGAAGGAAACATTCCACCACAGCACTTTCCCAACTCATTATCTGACATGCAATTATCGTAAATAAGAATTAAATCACCCCCTGCCTGGTTAGACGCAGAGAAATACACACACCCAGTTTCACTAACAAACTTACTGACAGTCCACGGAAACTAGGAAATGTAAATCAGGAGTTATTACAGGAGAGTTAATGATTGTAATCAAGCTGGTGTAAAATGTATTTTCAATCATTTAATTGCAGGTAGTTGAACACACCTCAGCTTTGTGTGCAGCTTTCATCAGGGTGTGCTTGCTTTGTATGGGCAGGTGTGTTTCCTGTCAGATCTCTGTGATGCTAAATATAAATGGTGATGCACGCTGAAATAATGTGGTGTATATTTAGACATTTACTGTTATTTAATATGGAATTTACCCACATGAAAATGCAGTTGAGACGTGTTTGTGAAGTATTGGCACTAAAAACTCCTCGCTGGCACACTACAAAAGATCCTTATCTCTGTCCCAGAAGTTAACCTTGATTTCCCTGCCACAGTGCCAAAGGACGGTCTGAAGAGCCAGGCGGTGTTTGATGAGATCCGGATGGCCTACATCAAGGAGCTGGGGAAAGCTATCGTGAAGCGTGAGGAGAACTCCAGCCAGAACTGGCAGCGTTTCTATCAGCTCACCAAGCTGCTCGACTCCATGCATGAGGTACAAAGAGCCAGCACACGGTGCAGCTACATGTTTTCAGCTGCAGTCTACAACTCTTCTTCTAATGTTTAAACAGTGATCTACTGTCTGGGTTTCATCGTATCATTGCATTTAAAGCATTCACCTAGTTTAAACTGTTTTGCCAAAAACAAGTTGGAGTTGCGGAGTACAAGTTTTACAGCATTTACATGTTGAGACAAATATCTTCATAACCACCCTGCCCCGTGCGTACTTAAACCAGGCCTTTGTTAATCCACAATGTGTTTTTGTTTTGCATCGCACACACAAAACTATGTGCGTGTATTGATGTTAATCCCTTCATCCTCTGTGTGTCCTCAGATG
This sequence comes from Paralichthys olivaceus, assembly GCF_024713975.1. Taxonomy (NCBI): domain Eukaryota; kingdom Metazoa; phylum Chordata; class Actinopteri; order Pleuronectiformes; family Paralichthyidae; genus Paralichthys; species Paralichthys olivaceus. Next base: position 12,738,127 of record NC_091101.1, read on the forward strand.
GTCGGAGGACTGCTCAACTTCTGCTTCTACACCTTTGTGAATAAATCCCTGAGTGTGGAGTTCCCAGAGATGCTGGCAGAGATCATCAGCAACCAGTTACCAAAATTCAAGGCCGGGAGCGTCAAACCCCTCCTCTTCCACCAGAGATGACTGTGCCCCGCAACAGACACGATGCCTTAAAAATCCCACCACGTCACCTCGCGTCCCCTTCCCGCACGCCCACCTAACCCTAACCCCCCCCCCCCCATTCCCACCCACCTCCAGATGTAAGGACTGAGGATCTGAGGCGAGGAGCGAATGATGTTATGCAACTTTGTGCAGTGGCTCACAGGTCTGGAGGGAAGAGAGAGAGACTGGAAATGTTTGTGCAGATTCCAGACAGCGAGCACAGAGGTTGTGTTGTCGTAGCGTTTAACAACAAGTAGGAAAATATTTGTAAGATAAAAGATAATCACAAAGAGAAATAGGCTAACATCCACGTTGTCTCAGGTTTCTTACCTTCAGATACAAACCAATATCTAAGATAGATGAAACAAATATCTATGTACAGGTTCTGATAGTATTTTCTACATTTTCAAATCGTAACAGTTTATACAGTTTTTCCAGGTCATTGTTACCTGGGAAGGTAACAAAGCTTAATTAATAACACACTCTTACGTAGGCTTTGAGACTGTACGTTCCTCATTTAGTTTTTCTAGGAGGTTTTAACAAAATGTTTGTCAGTCATACGGGGAAAAAAACTCCACTCGTTAAAAAGCATATTTCTGCTTTGCTTTGGACATGCGAAACAATTCTGTTGGACTGTTAAGCAACATTTGACAGGATGATTTCTCCCACAAGCCAACCTCTTCCAGGTTAACACAGGTCTATTTCAAAAGGGAAAAAATATGTGCCTTGTTTGCTTCAAATATCATCTTCGCCATTTTTCTTCCTCCTTGTCTAAGGCGTGCTTCTCTTTAACCCATCACGGTCTTCCTTCATCGTGCATTGATTGTACTTTTTATATCACATGCAGTTGCAAGTTCCTTTGTTTTTGTTTTCTAGTGACTGTGTTTCTCTTTAGAAGTGGCAGCTCAGTCCATCGTCCGTGTCGAACTGATCCTTATTCTTAAGAAAGAATATTCAAAGCCTGCCTCCCACACATTTAACTCCACGTTTAAAGTGCGATTCGAGCACTTAGTTCCCTGCTAAAGGCTTTAAAAGACTGTGAAGAGACTGTTGTGCTGCACAGTTTTACTATATGAGTTTAGATGAAACTTTAAACTGTCTCTAATAGGAATTAGCTCACGTTGATGTTTATTTTAATCCCCACTCCGGCCCCAATAGACTAATAATGGAATGTCAAGTTTGTGCGTCTACCAATCAACAATTGGAGGGCATATTTTATTTTTGCAAGATTATGTCATTTTTGATTTATCAGAAAAATTCTGCAATGACTCCGAATGGTTGATGAAAAACCGTCCTTCATGTTTTCCTCCTTCTTGCATTCTGTTTTCTAAACTCAACAAAGATGCAGTTTCGATTCTGCCACTGACGATCCTTCCACAATTTATCCGCGCTCTCACTAACGTCTATTTTGGAAATTACTGCCTTGCTTTTATTTGTTGAAGGACTGGTTTACCATTGTGGGAAATATGTTGACTTGCCGACATGTGCAGAGTCGAGTGGATCAGTCACGTATCTGGACAGTAAATGTGATGTTGGAGTGAGCAGTTGTTAAGTTCAGCTATAGACTGAAAACAGGGGAACAAGCTAGTCTGACTTTATCAGCACCACAAAACGTATTTGGCACTTAGAGGACACAACTCCAGATCCCCTGAAGTTAAATCAATTTCACATAATATTTAAGACGTTAATTATGACTCCTGGATCCCCCCCGATCCAGACCCCCACCAAACTTAAATGGGATCTTTCCTCACCTATACCACATCCAAGCCAACAAACAGACGGGTGAAAACAGAACCTCAGAACAAGTCACTGCTTTACGTGAGCTTATATGGCAAGACCCTTTCTGAGCTGGTATTTTCACTGGTTGCCTAGCAACTGGTCCTCATCATGAAACGCTCCCTCCTTCATATTTACTGTGCAAACACAGGGAGTGCTATCAAATCTCCTCTCACTCAGAAAAAGGGAAAACGTGTACTTCCCAGAATGCTGAACTTTTCCTTTAATGTGAACAGTTAGTGTGATTGACAGCTCATCTGAAGAGTGCGTTGGATCGGCTGATGGCAGATTCATTCACCAGTAAACCTCCCACAGCTGCTGAAAACCCCCTGACCCTCTGCTTTAACCCCTCTGCTCTGTCAGCCCCTCGTCTTTTAGGAACTTTGCATGTTTTATTTGTTTGTGTATTTAGTCAAACCCCAATGTTGGAAAGCACTTAGCATCCGTCACCTGACAGAGTCCAGGCCACAGTGAAGGCAGCGTGTCACTGACTGGGAGGCAGACAAAATGAATCCTTTATTCTCTGGGAACTATTTCGGTGCCAAACTCTTTTGTCTGTTTCCAGTGATGCTGAAACTTTATCAGTGTTAGTATGAAAAGAGAAAAATGAGTCCCAGCATTGAAGCTGATCAAATTTGTCTGATGAACAGAGTTGATTCGAGGTCATTAGCGAGGAGAGAAAAGTATTTGTAACACGAAGCACTCAGATGTGTTGTGTAATCACAGATTAATGTAGGTCTGTCAGTTTCCCCAATTACTGTGTGGTGTGTAAGATGATTTTAATTGTGTGTTTTCATCAGTCGAGTTTGTCACCGGCGTGTTTCACAACCCCGACATGCTGTTTGTGTTTATTAAAGCACAAATGAATCCAGGTTTTGACACGAATGTGGCTCGTACAGAGGAATTAATTCAGATGAAAATATAATTGGATGAATATGTCGAGTGAGCGTGTAGTAAAATGTCAAAATGTTCTAAAATACCCCAACAAGGAAATTAAAAGCACTAATAAACATGAAGCCACTCCCACACTCAGGTTGTTGAAACTTTGTCTGATTCGCAGTATGTGTTCGTCCGTGTTTGGTCGTTAATGTCCTGACATCAAGAACCAAAAAACAGGAAAAATTCAAACACACAGATGATGAAAAATTTTACCAATGTTCTGTCACCGCTGACATTCATACCCAGGCTTCGAAAAAGGACACCTTGTATATTTTTTATCTTTATTTTGTTCTGAAAACCTCATATACTGCATTGGGTTTACTCATGGGTTACTTTCACATTCAGTGAATCCAGATCTCTGCTGCTGCTGCTGCTGCTGCTGCTCATGTAAACAGGTTTATATACATCTATATATGTGAAGTCACACACTTGCCTCTTCTTCTTGCTCAAAAATGTATCCCTGCTTGTACATTTTTGAGGAGGATAACTGAATATGCAAACGAAATGACAGATAATCTATCACCATCACACAAGATGTGGTTTCCTCTTTGTTTTTCTGATATAAGCTAATTGCATATAGGAGATTTACACTCAACTTCAGGAACAGATTCACTTCACATCAGTAACCAGTCCACACAGACTGCACAAAAAAGCCTATTTGATGTTTAAATACAAGGTGACCAAAGCACGTACAGACAGATTCAACATGTTCGTGTAAACTAAGTAGCACATAGTTGACAAATGTACAGGTTTTGTGTTTCAGTTTTTTTTTTTAAAAACACATTTTTCACTCCAACATTGATGGCTTTGGTCAAATTGTGTAATACTGTGAATAGGATAGGAGTCAGTCTTTTTCACACACAAACTGTTTGTGAAAGTAATCAACCAGCTTGAATCTAAAAAGATTTGCACTACCCAAATATTGTTTGAAAATCTATTTTGTATAAAATATATGCAGACATTAACTTTTGAGAATTATCAAGGGCAGATCATGTTTCACTGGTATATTCTTTCTCAAAAAAAAGCTTTGTTTTGCTTAGAAAAATAATCAAATATGTACATATAATCCATTGTAAAGAAAATGTGGTGTAATTGTCTCCAGATAATAGTTTTTCTATACGGACTCTGTTTTATTTCTCCTCTGTAGTGTGACTCCTGTTGATCTTTCCCCCTCTTATTGATTAAAGATCGAACTGTATGTCTTTGTGTGGTACTTCTCAAAACAAGGAACTGTATGCTGATATTTGCCATGATATTAACTGGATGATTAAGAACAATGGAAGCGATCCAGCTTGTTGTATGCCACTTTTTATGATCACAGCAAACACTTGTTCATCAAATAAACGCGCTTTTCCATTCTGGCATGTGGTTCATTGACTCTCAGTGACGTCCAGTGACATTATCTCTGCAGCATCTTGTTGTTGTGATGTTTAGTTTTTTTAAAGAGTGTGTTATTGAGTCTGGGATTCTGACTGGCTGTCTGCACCAGCT
>NC_091101.1:16930000-17012500 GCF_024713975.1 Paralichthys olivaceus
GCGCTGCTTGCTCGAAATGTGCTGAAATTCGGCGTGGTTGCGTGGCAGGCCACCCTTTATTAATCATGAAATGCACAAGTCTCTAGGGCTTTCAGAAAAAAAGTTATTCAAAAATATCTTGTACTTTTTTTTATAGATTTGGTGGTTTCACCATTTCCGAAGGTCGTAGAAGCTCGGGGATGGTCCCAATGGATCGGGCATAGCCACATTAGTGGAGATGGAACCAACTTCCAAGTCTCTATGACCTTCAGAAAAAAAGGTATTGAACAATATCTTGAACTCCTATAGGTTTTCATCCCTAAGCCTAACCCTAATCACAACCAAAAAATCAAACACTAATCACAACCCTAACCCTACCCCTTCCAAAGGTCGTAGAAGCTCGGGGGTGGTACCAATGGATCGGGCATAGCCACATTAGTGGGGATGGAACCAACTTCCAAGTCTCTATGACCTACAGAAAAAAAGTTATTGAAGAATATCTTGATCTCCAATGGGTATTCATTCCTAACCCTAATAGCAACCCTAACCCTAACCCTAACCCTAACCCTAATCACAACCCTAACCCTAACCCTAACCCTAACCCTAATTGCAGCCCTAACCCATATTAAGGATTATTTGGAATAACTCTGCGCTGCTTGCTCGAAATGTGCTGAAATTCGGCGTGGTTGCGTGGCAGGCCACCCTTTATTAATCATGAAATGCACAAGTCTCTAGGGCTTTCAGAAAAAAAGTTATTCAAAAATATCTTGTACTTTTTTTTATAGATTTGGTGGTTTCACCATTTCCGAAGGTCGTAGAAGCTCGGGGATGGTCCCAATGGATCGGGCATAGCCACATTAGTGGAGATGGAACCAACTTCCAAGTCTCTATGACCTTCAGAAAAAAAGGTATTGAACAATATCTTGAACTCCTATAGGTTTTCATCCCTAACCCTAACCCTAATCACAACCAAAAAATCAAACACTAATCACAACCCTAACCCTACCCCTTCCAAAGGTCGTAGAAGCTCGGGGGTGGTACCAATGGATCGGGCATAGCCACATTAGTGGGGATGGAACCAACTTCCAAGTCTCTATGACCTACAGAAAAAAAGTTATTGAAGAATATCTTGATCTCCAATGGGTATTCATTCCTAACCCTAATAGCAACCCTAACCCTAACCCTAACCCTAATCACAACCCTAACCCTAACCCTAACCCTAATTGCAGCCCTAACCCATATTAAGGATTAATTGGAATAACTCTGCGCTGCTTGCTCGAAATGTGCTGAAATTCGGCGTGGTTGCGTGGCAGGCCACCCTTTATTAATCATGAAATGCACAAGTCTCTAGGGCTTTCAGAAAAAAAGTTATTCAAAAATATCTTGTACTTTTTTTTATAGATTTGGTGGTTTCACCATTTCCGAAGGTCGTAGAAGCTCGGGGATGGTCCCAATGGATCGGGCATAGCCACATTAGTGGAGATGGAACCAACTTCCAAGTCTCTATGACCTTCAGAAAAAAAGGTATTGAACAATATCTTGAACTCCTATAGGTTTTCATCCATAACCCTAACCCTAATCACAACCAAAAAATCAAACACTAATCACAACCCTAACCCTACCCCTTCCAAAGGTCGTAGAAGCTCGGGGGTGGTACCAATGGATCGGGCATAGCCACATTAGTGGGGATGGAACCAACTTCCAAGTCTCTATGACCTACAGAAAAAAAGTTATTGAAGAATATCTTGATCTCCAATGGGTATTCATTCCTAACCCTAATAGCAACCCTAACCCTAACCCTAACCCTAACCCTAATCACAACCCTAACCCTAACCCTAACCCTAACCCTAATTGCAGCCCTAACCCATATTAAGGATTATTTGGAATAACTCTGCGCTGCTTGCTCGAAATGTGCTGAAATTCGGCGTGGTTGCGTGGCAGGCCACCCTTTATTAATCATGAAATGCACAAGTCTCTAGGGCTTTCAGAAAAAAAGTTATTCAAAAATATCTTGTACTTTTTTTTATAGATTTGGTGGTTTCACCATTTCCGAAGGTCGTAGAAGCTCGGGGATGGTCCCAATGGATCGGGCATAGCCACATTAGTGGAGATGGAACCAACTTCCAAGTCTCTATGACCTACAGAAAAAAAGTTATTGAAGAATATCTTGATCTCCAATGGGTATTCATTCCTAACCCTAATAGCAACCCTAACCCTAACCCTAATCACAACCCTAACCCTAACCCTAACCCTAATTGCAGCCCTAACCCATATTAAGGATTATTTGGAATAACTCTGCGCTGCTTGCTCGAAATGTGCTGAAATTCGGCGTGGTTGCGTGGCAGGCCACCCTCTATTAATCATGAAATGCACAAGTCTCTAGGGCTTTCAGAAAAAAAGTTATTCAAAAATATCTTGTACTTTTTTTTATAGATTTGGTGGTTTCACCATTTCCGAAGGTCGTAGAAGCTCGGGGATGGTCCCAATGGATCGGGCATAGCCACATTAGTGGAGATGGAACCAACTTCCAAGTCTCTATGACCTTCAGAAAAAAAGGTATTGAACAATATCTTGAACTCCTATAGGTTTTCATCCCTAACCCTAACCCTAATCACAACCAAAAAATCAAACACTAATCACAACCCTAACCCTACCCCTTCCAAAGGTCGTAGAAGCTCGGGGGTGGTACCAATGGATCGGGCATAGCCACATTAGTGGGGATGGAACCAACTTCCAAGTCTCTATGACCTACAGAAAAAAAGTTATTGAAGAATATCTTGATCTCCAATGGGTATTCATTCCTAACCCTAATAGCAACCCTAACCCTAACCCTAACCCTAATCACAACCCTAACCCTAACCCTAACCCTAATTGCAGCCCTAACCCATATTAAGGATTAATTGGAATAACTCTGCGCTGCTTGCTCGAAATGTGCTGAAATTCGGCGTGGTTGCGTGGCAGGCCACCCTTTATTAATCATGAAATGCACAAGTCTCTAGGGCTTTCAGAAAAAAAGTTATTCAAAAATATCTTGTACTTTTTTTTATAGATTTGGTGGTTTCACCATTTCCGAAGGTCGTAGAAGCTCGGGGATGGTCCCAATGGATCGGGCATAGCCACATTAGTGGAGATGGAACAACTTCCAAGTCTCTATGACCTTCAGAAAAAAAGGTATTGAACAATATCTTGAACTCCTATAGGTTTTCATCCCTAACCCTAACCCTAATCACAACCAAAAAATCAAACACTAATCACAACCCTAACCCTACCCCTTCCAAAGGTCGTAGAAGCTCGGGGGTGGTACCAATGGATCGGGCATAGCCACATTAGTGGGGATGGAACCAACTTCCAAGTCTCTATGACCTACAGAAAAAAAGTTATTGAAGAATATCTTGATCTCCAATGGGTATTCATTCCTAACCCTAATAGCAACCCTAACCCTAACCCTAACCCTAACCCTAATCACAACCCTAACCCTAACCCTAACCCTAACCCTAATTGCAGCCCTAACCCATATTAAGGATTATTTGGAATAACTCTGCGCTGCTTGCTCGAAATGTGCTGAAATTCGGCGTGGTTGCGTGGCAGGCCACCCTTTATTAATCATGAAATGCACAAGTCTCTAGGGCTTTCAGAAAAAAAGTTATTCAAAAATATCTTGTACTTTTTTTTATAGATTTGGTGGTTTCACCATTTCCGAAGGTCGTAGAAGCTCGGGGATGGTCCCAATGGATCGGGCATAGCCACATTAGTGGAGATGGAACCAACTTCCAAGTCTCTATGACCTTCAGAAAAAAAGGTATTGAACAATATCTTGAACTCCTATAGGTTTTCATCCCTAACCCTAACCCTAATCACAACCAAAAAATCAAACACTAATCACAACCCTAACCCTACCCCTTCCAAAGGTCGTAGAAGCTCGGGGGTGGTACCAATGGATCGGGCATAGCCACATTAGTGGGGATGGAACCAACTTCCAAGTCTCTATGACCTACAGAAAAAAAGTTATTGAAGAATATCTTGATCTCCAATGGGTATTCATTCCTAACCCTAATAGCAACCCTAACCCTAACCCTAACCCTAATCACAACCCTAACCCTAACCCTAACCCTAATTGCAGCCCTAACCCATATTAAGGATTAATTGGAATAACTCTGCGCTGCTTGCTCGAAATGTGCTGAAATTCGGCGTGGTTGCGTGGCAGGCCACCCTTTATTAATCATGAAATGCACAAGTCTCTAGGGCTTTCAGAAAAAAAGTTATTCAAAAATATCTTGTACTTTTTTTTATAGATTTGGTGGTTTCACCATTTCCGAAGGTCGTAGAAGCTCGGGGATGGTCCCAATGGATCGGGCATAGCCACATTAGTGGAGATGGAACCAACTTCCAAGTCTCTATGACCTTCAGAAAAAAAGGTATTGAACAATATCTTGAACTCCTATAGGTTTTCATCCCTAACCCTAACCCTAATCACAACCAAAAAATCAAACACTAATCACAACCCTAACCCTACCCCTTCCAAAGGTCGTAGAAGCTCGGGGGTGGTACCAATGGATCGGGCATAGCCACATTAGTGGGGATGGAACCAACTTCCAAGTCTCTATGACCTACAGAAAAAAAGTTATTGAAGAATATCTTGATCTCCAATGGGTATTCATTCCTAACCCTAATAGCAACCCTAACCCTAACCCTAACCCTAACCCTAATCACAACCCTAACCCTAACCCTAACCCTAACCCTAATTGCAGCCCTAACCCATATTAAGGATTATTTGGAATAACTCTGCGCTGCTTGCTCGAAATGTGCTGAAATTCGGCGTGGTTGCGTGGCAGGCCACCCTTTATTAATCATGAAATGCACAAGTCTCTAGGGCTTTCAGAAAAAAAGTTATTCAAAAATATCTTGTACTTTTTTTTATAGATTTGGTGGTTTCACCATTTCCGAAGGTCGTAGAAGCTCGGGGATGGTCCCAATGGATCGGGCATAGCCACATTAGTGGAGATGGAACCAACTTCCAAGTCTCTATGACCTTCAGAAAAAAAGGTATTGAACAATATCTTGAACTCCTATAGGTTTTCATCCCTAAGCCTAACCCTAATCACAACCAAAAAATCAAACACTAATCACAACCCTAACCCTACCCCTTCCAAAGGTCGTAGAAGCTCGGGGGTGGTACCAATGGATCGGGCATAGCCACATTAGTGGGGATGGAACCAACTTCCAAGTCTCTATGACCTACAGAAAAAAAGTTATTGAAGAATATCTTGATCTCCAATGGGTATTCATTCCTAACCCTAATAGCAACCCTAACCCTAACCCTAACCCTAACCCTAATCACAACCCTAACCCTAACCCTAACCCTAACCCTAATTGCAGCCCTAACCCATATTAAGGATTATTTGGAATAACTCTGCGCTGCTTGCTCGAAATGTGCTGAAATTCGGCGTGGTTGCGTGGCAGGCCACCCTTTATTAATCATGAAATGCACAAGTCTCTAGGGCTTTCAGAAAAAAAGTTATTCAAAAATATCTTGTACTTTTTTTTATAGATTTGGTGGTTTCACCATTTCCGAAGGTCGTAGAAGCTCGGGGATGGTCCCAATGGATCGGGCATAGCCACATTAGTGGAGATGGAACCAACTTCCAAGTCTCTATGACCTTCAGAAAAAAAGGTATTGAACAATATCTTGAACTCCTATAGGTTTTCATCCCTAACCCTAACCCTAATCACAACCAAAAAATCAAACACTAATCACAACCCTAACCCTACCCCTTCCAAAGGTCGTAGAAGCTCGGGGGTGGTACCAATGGATCGGGCATAGCCACATTAGTGGGGATGGAACCAACTTCCAAGTCTCTATGACCTACAGAAAAAAAGTTATTGAAGAATATCTTGATCTCCAATGGGTATTCATTCCTAACCCTAATAGCAACCCTAACCCTAACCCTAACCCTAATCACAACCCTAACCCTAACCCTAACCCTAATTGCAGCCCTAACCCATATTAAGGATTAATTGGAATAACTCTGCGCTGCTTGCTCGAAATGTGCTGAAATTCGGCGTGGTTGCGTGGCAGGCCACCCTTTATTAATCATGAAATGCACAAGTCTCTAGGGCTTTCAGAAAAAAAGTTATTCAAAAATATCTTGTACTTTTTTTTATAGATTTGGTGGTTTCACCATTTCCGAAGGTCGTAGAAGCTCGGGGATGGTCCCAATGGATCGGGCATAGCCACATTAGTGGAGATGGAACCAACTTCCAAGTCTCTATGACCTTCAGAAAAAAAGGTATTGAACAATATCTTGAACTCCTATAGGTTTTCATCCCTAACCCTAACCCTAATCACAACCAAAAAATCAAACACTAATCACAACCCTAACCCTACCCCTTCCAAAGGTCGTAGAAGCTCGGGGGTGGTACCAATGGATCGGGCATAGCCACATTAGTGGGGATGGAACCAACTTCCAAGTCTCTATGACCTACAGAAAAAAAGTTATTGAAGAATATCTTGATCTCCAATGGGTATTCATTCCTAACCCTAATAGCAACCCTAACCCTAACCCTAACCCTAACCCTAATCACAACCCTAACCCTAACCCTAACCCTAACCCTAATTGCAGCCCTAACCCATATTAAGGATTATTTGGAATAACTCTGCGCTGCTTGCTCGAAATGTGCTGAAATTCGGCGTGGTTGCGTGGCAGGCCACCCTTTATTAATCATGAAATGCACAAGTCTCTAGGGCTTTCAGAAAAAAAGTTATTCAAAAATATCTTGTACTTTTTTTTATAGATTTGGTGGTTTCACCATTTCCGAAGGTCGTAGAAGCTCGGGGATGGTCCCAATGGATCGGGCATAGCCACATTAGTGGAGATGGAACCAACTTCCAAGTCTCTATTACCTTCAGAAAAAAAGGTATTGAACAATATCTTGAACTCCTATAGGTTTTCATCCCTAACCCTAACCCTAATCACAACCAAAAAATCAAACACTAATCACAACCCTAACCCTACCCCTTCCAAAGGTCGTAGAAGCTCGGGGGTGGTACCAATGGATCGGGCATAGCCACATTAGTGGGGATGGAACCAACTTCCAAGTCTCTATGACCTACAGAAAAAAAGTTATTGAAGAATATCTTGATCTCCAATGGGTATTCATTCCTAACCCTAATAGCAACCCTAACCCTAACCCTAACCCTAACCCTAATCACAACCCTAACCCTAACCCTAACCCTAACCCTAATTGCAGCCCTAACCCATATTAAGGATTATTTGGAATAACTCTGCGCTGCTTGCTCGAAATGTGCTGAAATTCGGCGTGGTTGCGTGGCAGGCCACCCTTTATTAATCATGAAATGCACAAGTCTCTAGGGCTTTCAGAAAAAAAGTTATTCAAAAATATCTTGTACTTTTTTTTATAGATTTGGTGGTTTCACCATTTCCGAAGGTCGTAGAAGCTCGGGGATGGTCCCAATGGATCGGGCATAGCCACATTAGTGGAGATGGAACCAACTTCCAAGTCTCTATGACCTTCAGAAAAAAAGGTATTGAACAATATCTTGAACTCCTATAGGTTTTCATCCCTAACCCTAACCCTAATCACAACCAAAAAATCAAACACTAATCACAACCCTAACCCTACCCCTTCCAAAGGTCGTAGAAGCTCGGGGGTGGTACCAATGGATCGGGCATAGCCACATTAGTGGGGATGGAACCAACTTCCAAGTCTCTATGACCTACAGAAAAAAAGTTATTGAAGAATATCTTGATCTCCAATGGGTATTCATTCCTAACCCTAATAGCAACCCTAACCCTAACCCTAACCCTAACCCTAATCACAACCCTAACCCTAACCCTAATTGCAGCCCTAACCCATATTAAGGATTATTTGGAATAACTCTGCGCTGCTTGCTCGAAATGTGCTGAAATTCGGCGTGGTTGCGTGGCAGGCCACCCTTTATTAATCATGAAATGCACAAGTCTCTAGGGCTTTCAGAAAAAAAGTTATTCAAAAATATCTTGTACTTTTTTTTATAGATTTGGTGGTTTCACCATTTCCGAATGTCGTAGAAGCTCGGGGATGGTCCCAATGGATCGGGCATAGCCACATTAGTGGAGATGGAACCAACTTCCAAGTCTCTATGACCTTCAGAAAAAAAGGTATTGAACAATATCTTGAACTCCTATAGGTTTTCATCCCTAACCCTAACCCTAATCACAACCAAAAAATCAAACACTAATCACAACCCTAACCCTACCCCTTCCAAAGGTCGTAGAAGCTCGGGGGTGGTACCAATGGATCGGGCATAGCCACATTAGTGGGGATGGAACCAACTTCCAAGTCTCTATGACCTACAGAAAAAAAGTTATTGAAGAATATCTTGATCTCCAATGGGTATTCATTCCTAACCCTAATAGCAACCCTAACCCTAACCCTAACCCTAACCCTAATCACAACCCTAACCCTAACCCTAACCCTAACCCTAATTGCAGCCCTAACCCATATTAAGGATTATTTGGAATAACTCTGCGCTGCTTGCTCGAAATGTGCTGAAATTCGGCGTGGTTGCGTGGCAGGCCACCCTTTATTAATCATGAAATGCACAAGTCTCTAGGGCTTTCAGAAAAAAAGTTATTCAAAAATATCTTGTACTTTTTTTTATAGATTTGGTGGTTTCACCATTTCCGAAGGTCGTAGAAGCTCGGGGATGGTCCCAATGGATCGGGCATAGCCACATTAGTGGAGATGGAACCAACTTCCAAGTCTCTATGACCTTCAGAAAAAAAGGTATTGAACAATATCTTGAACTCCTATAGGTTTTCATCCCTAACCCTAACCCTAATCACAACCAAAAAATCAAACACTAATCACAACCCTAACCCTACCCCTTCCAAAGGTCGTAGAAGCTCGGGGGTGGTACCAATGGATCGGGCATAGCCACATTAGTGGGGATGGAACCAACTTCCAAGTCTCTATGACCTACAGAAAAAAAGTTATTGAAGAATATCTTGATCTCCAATGGGTATTCATTCCTAACCCTAATAGCAACCCTAACCCTAACCCTAACCCTAATCACAACCCTAACCCTAACCCTAACCCTAACCCTAATTGCAGCCCTAACCCATATTAAGGATTAATTGGAATAACTCTGCGCTGCTTGCTCGAAATGTGCTGAAATTCGGTGTGGTTGCGTGGCAGGCCACCCTTTATTTATCATGAAATGCACAAGTCTCTAGGGCTTTCAGAAAAAAAGTTATTCAAAAATATATTGTACTTTTTTTTATAGATTTGGTGGTTTCACCATTTCCGAAGGTCGTAGAAGCTCGGGGATGGTCCCAATGGATCGGGCATAGCCACATTAGTGGAGATGGAACCAACTTCCAAGTCTCTATGACCTTCAGAAAAAAAGGTATTGAACAATATCTTGAACTCCTATAGGTTTTCATCCCTAACCCTAACCCTAATCACAACCAAAAAATCAAACACTAATCACAACCCTAACCCTACCCCTTCCAAAGGTCGTAGAAGCTCGGGGGTGGTACCAATGGATCGGGCATAGCCACATTAGTGGGGATGGAACCAACTTCCAAGTCTCTATGACCTACAGAAAAAAAGTTATTGAAGAATATCTTGATCTCCAATGGGTATTCATTCCTAACCCTAATAGCAACCCTAACCCTAACCCTAATCACAACCCTAACCCTAACCCTAACCCTAATTGCAGCCCTAACCCATATTAAGGATTAATTGGAATAACTCTGCGCTGCTTGCTCGAAATGTGCTGAAATTCGGCGTGGTTGCGTGGCAGGCCACCCTTTATTAATCATGAAATGCACAAGTCTCTAGGGCTTTCAGAAAAAAAGTTATTCAAAAATATCTTGTACTTTTTTTTATAGATTTGGTGGTTTCACCATTTCCGAATGTCGTAGAAGCTCGGGGATGGTCCCAATGGATCGGGCATAGCCACATTAGTGGAGATGGAACCAACTTCCAAGTCTCTATGACCTTCAGAAAAAAAGGTATTGAACAATATCTTGAACTCCTATAGGTTTTCATCCCTAACCCTAACCCTAATCACAACCAAAAAATCAAACACTAATCACAACCCTAACCCTACCCCTTCCAAAGATCGTAGAAGCTCGGGGGTGGTACCAATGGATCGGGCATAGCCACATTAGTGGAGATGGAACCAACTTCCAAGTCTCTATGACCTTCAGAAAAAAAGGTATTGAACAATATCTTGAACTCCTATAGGTTTTCATCCCTAACCCTAACCCTAATCACAACCAAAAAATCAAACACTAATCACAACCCTAACCCTACCCCTTCCAAAGGTCGTAGAAGCTCGGGGGTGGTACCAATGGATCGGGCATAGCCACATTAGTGGGGATGGAACCAACTTCCAAGTCTCTATGACCTTCAGAAAAAAAGGTATTGAACAATATCTTGAACTCCTATAGGTTTTCATCCCTAACCCTAACCCTAATCACAACCAAAAAATCAAACACTAATCACAACCCTAACCCTACCCCTTCCAAAGGTCGTAGAAGCTCGGGGGTGGTACCAATGGATCGGGCATAGCCACATTAGTGGGGATGGAACCAACTTCCAAGTCTCTATGACCTACAGAAAAAAAGTTATTGAAGAATATCTTGATCTCCAATGGGTATTCATTCCTAACCCTAATAGCAACCCTAACCCTAACCCTAACCCTAATCACAACCCTAACCCTAACCCTAACCCTAACCCTAATTGCAGCCCTAACCCATATTAAGGATTAATTGGAATAACTCTGCGCTGCTTGCTCGAAATGTGCTGAAATTCGGCGTGGTTGCGTGGCAGGCCACCCTTTATTAATCATGAAATGCACAAGTCTCTAGGGCTTTCAGAAAAAAAGTTATTCAAAAATATCTTGTACTTTTTTTTATAGATTTGGTGGTTTCACCATTTCCGAAGGTCGTAGAAGCTCGGGGATGGTCCCAATGGATCGGGCATAGCCACATTAGTGGAGATGGAACCAACTTCCAAGTCTCTATGACCTACAGAAAAAAAGTTATTGAAGAATATCTTGATCTCCAATGGGTATTCATTCCTAACCCTAACCCTAATAGCAACCCTAACCCTGACCCTAATCACAACCCTAACCCTAACCCTAACCCTAACCCTAATTGCAGCCCTAACCCATATTAAGGATTAATTGGAATAACTCTGCGCTGCTTGCTCGAAATGTGCTGAAATTCGGTGTGGTTGCGTGGCAGGCCACCCTTTATTTATCATGAAATGCACAAGTCTCTAGGGCTTTCAGAAAAAAAGTTATTCAAAAATATCTTGTACTTTTTTTTATAGATTTGGTGGTTTCACCATTTCCGAAGGTCGTAGAAGCTCGGGGATGGTCCCAATGGATCGGGCATAGCCACATTAGTGGAGATGGAACCAACTTCCAAGTCTCTATGACCTTCAGAAAAAAAGGTATTGAACAATATCTTGAACTCCTATAGGTTTTCATCCCTAACCCTAACCCTAATCACAACCAAAAAATCAAACACTAATCACAACCCTAACCCTACCCCTTCCAAAGGTCGTAGAAGCTCGGGGGTGGTACCAATGGATCGGGCATAGCCACATTAGTGGGGATGGAACCAACTTCCAAGTCTCTATGACCTACAGAAAAAAAGTTATTGAAGAATATCTTGATCTCCAATGGGTATTCATTCCTAACCCTAATAGCAACCCTAACCCTAACCCTAACCCTAATCACAACCCTAACCCTAACCCTAACCCTAACCCTAATTGCAGCCCTAACCCATATTAAGGATTAATTGGAATAACTCTGCGCTGCTTGCTCGAAATGTGCTGAAATTCGGTGTGGTTGCGTGGCAGGCCACCCTTTATTTATCATGAAATGCACAAGTCTCTAGGGCTTTCAGAAAAAAAGTTATTCAAAAATATATTGTACTTTTTTTTATAGATTTGGTGGTTTCACCATTTCCGAAGGTCGTAGAAGCTCGGGGATGGTCCCAATGGATCG
Source organism: Paralichthys olivaceus (assembly GCF_024713975.1). Taxonomy (NCBI): domain Eukaryota; kingdom Metazoa; phylum Chordata; class Actinopteri; order Pleuronectiformes; family Paralichthyidae; genus Paralichthys; species Paralichthys olivaceus. The sequence goes on from NC_091101.1 coordinate 16,942,008, forward strand.
GGCATAGCCACATTAGTGGAGATGGAACCAACTTCCAAGTCTCTATGACCTTCAGAAAAAAAGGTATTGAACAATATCTTGAACTCCTATAGGTTTTCATCCCTAACCCTAACCCTAATCACAACCAAAAAATCAAACACTAATCACAACCCTAACCCTACCCCTTCCAAAGGTCGTAGAAGCTCGGGGGTGGTACCAATGGATCGGGCATAGCCACATTAGTGGGGATGGAACCAACTTCCAAGTCTCTATGACCTACAGAAAAAAAGTTATTGAAGAATATCTTGATCTCCAATGGGTATTCATTCCTAACCCTAATAGCAACCCTAACCCTAACCCTAATCACAACCCTAACCCTAACCCTAACCCTAATTGCAGCCCTAACCCATATTAAGGATTAATTGGAATAACTCTGCGCTGCTTGCTCGAAATGTGCTGAAATTCGGCGTGGTTGCGTGGCAGGCCACCCTTTATTAATCATGAAATGCACAAGTCTCTAGGGCTTTCAGAAAAAAAGTTATTCAAAAATATCTTGTACTTTTTTTTATAGATTTGGTGGTTTCACCATTTCCGAATGTCGTAGAAGCTCGGGGATGGTCCCAATGGATCGGGCATAGCCACATTAGTGGAGATGGAACCAACTTCCAAGTCTCTATGACCTTCAGAAAAAAAGGTATTGAACAATATCTTGAACTCCTATAGGTTTTCATCCCTAACCCTAACCCTAATCACAACCAAAAAATCAAACACTAATCACAACCCTAACCCTACCCCTTCCAAAGGTCGTAGAAGCTCGGGGGTGGTACCAATGGATCGGGCATAGCCACATTAGTGGGGATGGAACCAACTTCCAAGTCTCTATGACCTACAGAAAAAAAGTTATTGAAGAATATCTTGATCTCCAATGGGTATTCATTCCTAACCCTAATAGCAACCCTAACCCTAACCCTAACCCTAATCACAACCCTAACCCTAACCCTAACCCTAACCCTAACCCTAATTGCAGCCCTAACCCATATTAAGGATTAATTGGAATAACTCTGCGCTGCTTGCTCGAAATGTGCTGAAATTCGGCGTGGTTGCGTGGCAGGCCACCCTTTATTAATCATGAAATGCACAAGTCTCTAGGGCTTTCAGAAAAAAAGTTATTCAAAAATATCTTGTACTTTTTTTTATAGATTTGGTGGTTTCACCATTTCCGAAGGTCGTAGAAGCTCGGGGATGGTCCCAATGGATCGGGCATAGCCACATTAGTGGAGATGGAACCAACTTCCAAGTCTCTATGACCTTCAGAAAAAAAGGTATTGAACAATATCTTGAACTCCTATAGGTTTTCATCCCTAACCCTAACCCTAATCACAACCAAAAAATCAAACACTAATCACAACCCTAACCCTACCCCTTCCAAAGGTCGTAGAAGCTCGGGGGTGGTACCAATGGATCGGGCATAGCCACATTAGTGGGGATGGAACCAACTTCCAAGTCTCTATGACCTTCAGAAAAAAAGGTATTGAACAATATCTTGAACTCCTATAGGTTTTCATCCCTAACCCTAACCCTAATCACAACCAAAAAATCAAACACTAATCACAACCCTAACCCTACCCCTTCCAAAGGTCGTAGAAGCTCGGGGGTGGTACCAATGGATCGGGCATAGCCACATTAGTGGGGATGGAACCAACTTCCAAGTCTCTATGACCTACAGAAAAAAAGTTATTGAAGAATATCTTGATCTCCAATGGGTATTCATTCCTAACCCTAATAGCAACCCTAACCCTAACCCTAACCCTAATCACAACCCTAACCCTAACCCTAACCCTAACCCTAATTGCAGCCCTAACCCATATTAAGGATTAATTGGAATAACTCTGCGCTGCTTGCTCGAAATGTGCTGAAATTCGGCGTGGTTGCGTGGCAGGCCACCCTTTATTAATCATGAAATGCACAAGTCTCTAGGGCTTTCAGAAAAAAAGTTATTCAAAAATATCTTGTACTTTTTTTTATAGATTTGGTGGTTTCACCATTTCCGAAGGTCGTAGAAGCTCGGGGATGGTCCCAATGGATCGGGCATAGCCACATTAGTGGAGATGGAACCAACTTCCAAGTCTCTATGACCTTCAGAAAAAAAGGTATTGAACAATATCTTGAACTCCTATAGGTTTTCATCCCTAACCCTAACCCTAATCACAACCAAAAAATCAAACACTAATCACAACCCTAACCCTACCCCTTCCAAAGGTCGTAGAAGCTCGGGGGTGGTACAAATGGATCGGGCATAGCCACATTAGTGGGGATGGAACCAACTTCCAAGTCTCTATGGCCTACAGAAAAAAAGTTATTGAAGAATATCTTGATCTCCAATGGGTATTCATTCCTAACCCTAATAGCAACCCTAACCCTAACCCTAACCCTAATCACAACCCTAACCCTAACCCTAACCCTAACCCTAACCCTAATTGCAGCCCTAACCCATATTAAGGATTAATTGGAATAACTCTGCGCTGCTTGCTCGAAATGTGCTGAAATTCGGCGTGGTTGCGTGGCAGGCCACCCTTTATTAATCATGAAATGCACAAGTCTCTAGGGCTTTCAGAAAAAAAGTTATTCAAAAATATCTTGTACTTTTTTTTATAGATTTGGTGGTTTCACCATTTCCGAAGGTCGTAGAAGCTCGGGGATGGTCCCAATGGATCGGGCATAGCCACATTAGTGGAGATGGAACCAACTTCCAAGTCTCTATGACCTTCAGAAAAAAAGGTATTGAACAATATCTTGAACTCCTATAGGTTTTCATCCCTAACCCTAACCCTAATCACAACCAAAAAATCAAACACTAATCACAACCCTAACCCTACCCCTTCCAAAGGTCGTAGAAGCTCGGGGGTGGTACCAATGGATCGGGCATAGCCACATTAGTGGGGATGGAACCAACTTCCAAGTCTCTATGACCTACAGAAAAAAAGTTATTGAAGAATATCTTGATCTCCAATGGGTATTCATTCCTAACCCTAATAGCAACCCTAACCCTAACCCTAACCCTAATCACAACCCTAACCCTAACCCTAACCCTAACCCTAATTGCAGCCCTAACCCATATTAAGGATTAATTGGAATAACTCTGCGCTGCTTGCTCGAAATGTGCTGAAATTCGGCGTGGTTGCGTGGCAGGCGACCCTTTATTAATCATGAAATGCACAAGTCTCTAGGGCTTTCAGAAAAAAAGTTATTCAAAAATATCTTGTACTTTTTTTTATAGATTTGGTGGTTTCACCATTTCCGAAGGTCGTAGAAGCTCGGGGATGGTCCCAATGGATCGGGCATAGCCACATTAGTGGGGATGGAACCAACTTCCAAGTCTCTATGACCTACAGAAAAAAAGTTATTGAAGAATATCTTGATCTCCAATGGGTATTCATTCCTAACCCTAATAGCAACCCTAACCCTAACCCTAATCACAACCCTAACCCTAACCCTAATTGCAGCCCTAACCCATATTAAGGATTATTTGGAATAACTCTGCGCTGCTTGCTCGAAATGTGCTGAAATTCGGCGTGGTTGCGTGGCAGGCCACCCTTTATTAATCATGAAATGCACAAGTCTCTAGGGCTTTCAGAAAAAAAGTTATTCAAAAATATCTTGTACTTTTTTTTATAGATTTGGTGGTTTCACCATTTCCGAAGGTCGTAGAAGCTCGGGGATGGTCCCAATGGATCGGGCATAGCCACATTAGTGGAGATGGAACCAACTTCCAAGTCTCTATGACCTTCAGAAAAAAAGGTATTGAACAATATCTTGAACTCCTATAGGTTTTCATCCCTAACCCTAACCCTAATCACAACCAAAAAATCAAACACTAATCACAACCCTAACCCTACCCCTTCCAAAGGTCGTAGAAGCTCGGGGGTGGTACCAATGGATCGGGCATAGCCACATTAGTGGGGATGGAACCAACTTCCAAGTCTCTATGACCTACAGAAAAATAGTTATTGAAGAATATCTTGATCTCCAATGGGTATTCATTCCTAACCCTAATAGCAACCCTAACCCTAACCCTAACCCTAACCCTAATCACAACCCTAACCCTAACCCTAATTGCAGCCCTAACCCATATTAAGGATTAATTGGAATAACTCTGCGCTGCTTGCTCGAAATGTGCTGAAATTCGGCGTGGTTGCGTGGCAGGCCACCCTTTATTAATCATGAAATGCACAAGTCTCTAGGGCTTTCAGAAAAAAAGTTATTCAAAAATATCTTGTACTTTTTTTTATAGATTTGGTGGTTTCACCATTTCCGAAGGTCGTAGAAGCTCGGGGATGGTCCCAATGGATCGGGCATAGCCACATTAGTGGAGATGGAACCAACTTCCAAGTCTCTATGACCTTCAGAAAAAAAGGTATTGAACAATATCTTGAACTCCTATAGGTTTTCATCCCTAACCCTAACCCTAATCACAACCAAAAAATCAAACACTAATCACAACCCTAACCCTACCCCTTCCAAAGGTCGTAGAAGCTCGGGGGTGGTACCAATGGATCGGGCATAGCCACATTAGTGGAGATGGAACCAACTTCCAAGTCTCTATGACCTACAGAAAAAAAGTTATTGAAGAATATCTTGATCTCCAATGGGTATTCATTCCTAACCCTAACCCTAATAGCAACCCTAACCCTAACCCTAATCACAACCCTAACCCTAACCCTAACCCTAACCCTAATTACAGCCCTAACCCATATTAAGGATTAATTGGAATAACTCTGCGCTGCTTGCTCGAAATGTGCTGAAATTCGGCGTGGTTGCGTGGCAGGCCACCCTTTATTAATCATGAAATGCACAAGTCTCTAGGGCTTTCAGAAAAAAAGTTATTCAAAAATATCTTGTACTTTTTTTTATAGATTTGGTGGTTTCACCATTTCCAAAGGTCGTAGAAGCTCGGGGATGGTCCCAATGGATCGGGCATAGCCACATTAGTGGAGATGGAACCAACTTCCAAGTCTCTATGACCTTCAGAAAAAAAGGTATTGAACAATATCTTGAACTCCTATAGGTTTTCATCCCTAACCCTAACCCTAATCACAACCAAAAAATCAAACACTAATCACAACCCTAACCCTACCCCTTCCAAAGGTCGTAGAAGCTCGGGGGTGGTACCAATGGATCGGGCATAGCCACATTAGTGGGGATGGAACCAACTTCCAAGTCTCTATGACCTTCAGAAAAAAAGGTATTGAACAATATCTTGAACTCCTATAGGTTTTCATCCCTAACCCTAACCCTAATCACAACCAAAAAATCAAACACTAATCACAACCCTAACCCTACCCCTTCCAAAGGTCGTAGAAGCTCGGGGGTGGTACCAATGGATCGGGCATAGCCACATTAGTGGGGATGGAACCAACTTCCAAGTCTCTATGACCTACAGAAAAAAAGTTATTGAAGAATATCTTGATCTCCAATGGGTATTCATTCCTAACCCTAATAGCAACCCTAACCCTAACCCTAACCCTAATCACAACCCTAACCCTAACCCTAACCCTAACCCTAATTGCAGCCCTAACCCATATTAAGGATTAATTGGAATAACTCTGCGCTGCTTGCTCGAAATGTGCTGAAATTTGGCGTGGTTGCGTGGCAGGCCACCCTTTATTAATCATGAAATGCACAAGTCTCTAGGGCTTTCAGAAAAAAAGTTATTCAAAAATATCTTGTACTTTTTTTTATAGATTTGGTGGTTTCACCATTTCCGAAGGTCGTAGAAGCTCGGGGATGGTCCCAATGGATCGGGCATAGCCACATTAGTGGAGATGGAACCAACTTCCAAGTCTCTATGACCTTCAGAAAAAAAGGTATTGAACAATATCTTGAACTCCTATAGGTTTTCATCCCTAACCCTAACCCTAATCACAACCAAAAAATCAAACACTAATCACAACCCTAACCCTACCCCTTCCAAAGGTCGTAGAAGCTCGGGGGTGGTACCAATGGATCGGGCATAGCCACATTAGTGGGGATGGAACCAACTTCCAAGTCTCTATGACCTACAGAAAAAAAGTTATTGAAGAATATCTTGATCTCCAATGGGTATTCATTCCTAACCCTAATAGCAACCCTAACCCTAACCCTAACCCTAATCACAACCCTAACCCTAACCCTAACCCTAACCCTAACCCTAATTGCAGCCCTAACCCATATTAAGGATTAATTGGAATAACTCTGCGCTGCTTGCTCGAAATGTGCTGAAATTCGGCGTGGTTGCGTGGCAGGCCACCCTTTATTAATCATGAAATGCACAAGTCTCTAGGGCTTTCAGAAAAAAAGTTATTCAAAAATATCTTGTACTTTTTTTTATAGATTTGGTGGTTTCACCATTTCCGAAGGTCGTAGAAGCTCGGGATGGTCCCAATGGATCGGGCATAGCCACATTAGTGGAGATGGAACCAACTTCCAAGTCTCTATGACCTTCAGAAAAAAAGGTATTGAACAATATCTTGAACTCCTATAGGTTTTCATCCCTAACCCTAACCCTAATCACAACCAAAAAATCAAACACTAATCACAACCCTAACCCTACCCCTTCCAAAGGTCGTAGAAGCTCGGGGGTGGTACCAATGGATCGGGCATAGCCACATTAGTGGGGATGGAACCAACTTCCAAGTCTCTATGACCTACAGAAAAAAAGTTATTGAAGAATATCTTGATCTCCAATGGGTATTCATTCCTAACCCTAATAGCAACCCTAACCCTAACCCTAACCCTAATCACAACCCTAACCCTAACCCTAACCCTAACCCTAATTGCAGCCCTAACCCATATTAAGGATTAATTGGAATAACTCTGCGCTGCTTGCTCGAAATGTGCTGAAATTCGGCGTGGTTGCGTGGCAGGCGACCCTTTATTAATCATGAAATGCACAAGTCTCTAGGGCTTTCAGAAAAAAAGTTATTCAAAAATATCTTGTACTTTTTTTTATAGATTTGGTGGTTTCACCATTTCCGAAGGTCGTAGAAGCTCGGGGATGGTCCCAATGGATCGGGCATAGCCACATTAGTGGAGATGGAACCAACTTCCAAGTCTCTATGACCTACAGAAAAAAAGTTATTGAAGAATATCTTGATCTCCAATGGGTATTCATTCCTAACCCTAACCCTAATAGCAACCCTAACCCTAACCCTAATCACAACCCTAACCCTAACCCTAACCCTAACCCTAATTGCAGCCCTAACCCATATTAAGGATTAATTGGAATAACTCTGCGCTGCTTGCTCGAAATGTGCTGAAATTCGGCGTGGTTGCGTGGCAGGCCACCCTTTATTAATCATGAAATGCACAAGTCTCTAGGGCTTTCAGAAAAAAGTTATTCAAAAATATCTTGTACTTTTTTTTATAGATTTGGTGGTTTCACCATTTCCGAAGGTCGTAGAAGCTCGGGGATGGTCCCAATGGATCGGGCATAGCCACATTAGTGGAGATGGAACCAACTTCCAAGTCTCTATGACCTTCAGAAAAAAAGGTATTGAACAATATCTTGAACTCCTATAGGTTTTCATCCCTAACCCTAACCCTAATCACAACCAAAAAATCAAACACTAATCACAACCCTAACCCTACCCCTTCCAAAGGTCGTAGAAGCTCGGGGGTGGTACCAATGGATCGGGCATAGCCACATTAGTGGGGATGGAACCAACTTCCAAGTCTCTATGACCTACAGAAAAAAAGTTATTGAAGAATATCTTGATCTCCAATGGGTATTCATTCCTAACCCTAATAGCAACCCTAACCCTAACCCTAACCCTAACCCTAATCACAACCCTAACCCTAACCCTAATTGCAGCCCTAACCCATATTAAGGATTAATTGGAATAACTCTGCGCTGCTTGCTCGAAATGTGCTGAAATTCGGCGTGGTTGCGTGGCAGGCCACCCTTTATTAATCATGAAATGCACAAGTCTCTAGGGCTTTCAGAAAAAAAGTTATTCAAAAATATCTTGTACTTTTTTTTATAGATTTGGTGGTTTCACCATTTCCGAAGGTCGTAGAAGCTCGGGGATGGTCCCAATGGATCGGGCATAGCCACATTAGTGGAGATGGAACCAACTTCCAAGTCTCTATGACCTTCAGAAAAAAAGGTATTGAACAATATCTTGAACTCCTATAGGTTTTCATCCCTAACCCTAACCCTAATCACAACCAAAAAATCAAACACTAATCACAACCCTAACCCTACCCCTTCCAAAGGTCGTAGAAGCTCGGGGGTGGTACCAATGGATCGGGCATAGCCACATTAGTGGAGATGGAACCAACTTCCAAGTCTCTATGACCTACAGAAAAAAAGTTATTGAAGAATATCTTGATCTCCAATGGGTATTCATTCCTAACCCTAACCCTAATAGCAACCCTAACCCTAACCCTAATCACAACCCTAACCCTAACCCTAACCCTAACCCTAATTGCAGCCCTAACCCATATTAAGGATTAATTGGAATAACTCTGCGCTGCTTGCTCGAAATGTGCTGAAATTCGGTGTGGTTGCGTGGCAGGCCACCCTTTATTTATCATGAAATGCACAAGTCTCTAGGGCTTTCAGAAAAAAAGTTATTCAAAAATATATTGTACTTTTTTTTATAGATTTGGTGGTTTCACCATTTCCGAATGTCGTAGAAGCTCGGGGATGGTCCCAATGGATCAGGCATAGCCACATTAGTGGAGATGGAACCAACTTCCAAGTCTCTATGACCTTCAGAAAAAAAGGTATTGAACAATATCTTGAACTCCTATAGGTTTTCATCCCTAACCCTAACCCTAATCACAACCAAAAAATCAAACACTAATCACAACCCTAACCCTACCCCTTCCAAAGGTCGTAGAAGCTCGGGGGTGGTACCAATGGATCGGGCATAGCCACATTAGTGGAGATGGAACCAACTTCCAAGTCTCTATGACCTACAGAAAAAAAGTTATTGAAGAATATCTTGATCTCCAATGGGTATTCATTCCTAACCCTAACCCTAATAGCAACCCTAACCCTAACCCTAATCACAACCCTAACCCTAACCCTAACCCTAACCCTAATTGCAGCCCTAACCCATATTAAGGATTAATTGGAATAACTCTGCGCTGCTTGCTCGAAATGTGCTGAAATTCGGTGTGGTTGCGTGGCAGGCCACCCTTTATTTATCATGAAATGCACAAGTCTCTAGGGCTTTCAGAAAAAAAGTTATTCAAAAATATCTTGTACTTTTTTTTATAGATTTGGTGGTTTCACCATTTCCGAAGGTCGTAGAAGCTCGGGGATGGTCCCAATGGATCGGGCATAGCCACATTAGTGGAGATGGAACCAACTTCCAAGTCTCTATGACCTTCAGAAAAAAAGGTATTGAACAATATCTTGAACTCCTATAGGTTTTCATCCCTAACCCTAACCCTAATCACAACCAAAAAATCAAACACTAATCACAACCCTAACCCTACCCCTTCCAAAGGTCGTAGAAGCTCGGGGGTGGTACCAATGGATCGGGCATAGCCACATTAGTGGGGATGGAACCAACTTCCAAGTCTTTATGACCTACAGAAAAAAAGTTATTGAAGAATATCTTGATCTCCAATGGGTATTCATTCCTAACCCTAACCCTAACCCTAACCCTAATCACAACCCTAACCCTAACCCTAATTGCAGCCCTAACCCATATTAAGGATTATTTGGAATAACTCTGCGCTGCTTGCTCGAAATGTGCTGAAATTCGGCGTGGTTGCGTGGCAGGCCACCCTTTATTAATCATGAAATGCACAAGTCTCTAGGGCTTTCAGAAAAAAAGTTATTCAAAAATATCTTGTACTTTTTTTTATAGATTTGGTGGTTTCACCATTTCCGAAGGTCGTAGAAGCTCGGGGATGGTCCCAATGGATCGGGCATAGCCACATTAGTGGAGATGGAACCAACTTCCAAGTCTCTATGACCTTCAGAAAAAAAGGTATTGAACAATATCTTGAACTCCTATAGGTTTTCATCCCTAACCCTAACCCTAATCACAACCAAAAAATCAAACACTAATCACAACCCTAACCCTACCCCTTCCAAAGGTCGTAGAAGCTCGGGGGTGGTACCAATGGATCGGGCATAGCCACATTAGTGGAGATGGAACCAACTTCCAAGTCTCTATGACCTACAGAAAAAAAGTTATTGAAGAATATCTTGATCTCCAATGGGTATTCATTCCTAACCCTAACCCTAATAGCAACCCTAACCCTAACCCTAATCACAACCCTAACCCTAACCCTAACCCTAACCCTAATTGCAGCCCTAACCCATATTAAGGATTAATTGGAATAACTCTGCGCTGCTTGCTCGAAATGTGCTGAAATTCGGTGTGGTTGCGTGGCAGGCCACCCTTTATTTATCATGAAATGCACAAGTCTCTAGGGCTTTCAGAAAAAAAGTTATTCAAAAATATCTTGTACTTTTTTTTATAGATTTGGTGGTTTCACCATTTCCGAAGGTCGTAGAAGCTCGGGGATGGTCCCAATGGATCGGGCATAGCCACATTAGTGGAGATGGAACCAACTTCCAAGTCTCTATGACCTTCAGAAAAAAAGGTATTGAACAATATCTTGAACTCCTATAGGTTTTCATCCCTAACCCTAACCCTAATCACAACCAAAAAATCAAACACTAATCACAACCCTAACCCTACCCCTTCCAAAGGTCGTAGAAGCTCGGGGGTGGTACCAATGGATCGGGCATAGCCACATTAGTGGGGATGGAACCAACTTCCAAGTCTTTATGACCTACAGAAAAAAAGTTATTGAAGAATATCTTGATCTCCAATGGGTATTCATTCCTAACCCTAACCCTAACCCTAACCCTAATCACAACCCTAACCCTAACCCTAATTGATGCCCTAACCCATATTAAGGATTATTTGGAATAACTCTGCGCTGCTTGCTCGAAATGTGCTGAAATTCGGCGTGGTTGCGTGGCAGGCCACCCTTTATTAATCATGAAATGCACAAGTCTCTAGGGCTTTCAGAAAAAAAGTTATTCAAAAATATCTTGTACTTTTTTTTATAGATTTGGTGGTTTCACCATTTCCGAAGGTCGTAGAAGCTCGGGGATGGTCCCAATGGATCGGGCATAGCCACATTAGTGGAGATGGAACCAACTTCCAAGTCTCTATGACCTTCAGAAAAAAAGGTATTGAACAATATCTTGAACTCCTATAGGTTTTCATCCCTAACCCTAACCCTAATCACAACCAAAAAATCAAACACTAATCACAACCCTAACCCTACCCCTTCCAAAGGTCGTAGAAGCTCGGGGGTGGTACCAATGGATCGGGCATAGCCACATTAGTGGAGATGGAACCAACTTCCAAGTCTCTATGACCTACAGAAAAAAAGTTATTGAAGAATATCTTGATCTCCAATGGGTATTCATTCCTAACCCTAACCCTAATAGCAACCCTAACCCTAACCCTAATAGCAACCCTAACCCTAACCCTAATCACAACCCTAACCCTAACCCTAACCCTAACCCTAATTGCAGCCCTAACCCATATTAAGGATTAATTGGAATAACTCTGCGCTGCTTGCTCGAAATGTGCTGAAATTCGGTGTGGTTGCGTGGCAGGCCACCCTTTATTTATCATGAAATGCACAAGTCTCTAGGGCTTTCAGAAAAAAAGTTATTCAAAAATATCTTGTACTTTTTTTTATAGATTTGGTGGTTTCACCATTTCCGAAGGTCGTAGAAGCTCGGGGATGGTCCCAATGGATCGGGCATAGCCACATTAGTGGAGATGGAACCAACTTCCAAGTCTCTATGACCTTCAGAAAAAAAGGTATTGAACAATATCTTGAACTCCTATAGGTTTTCATCCCTAACCCTAACCCTAATCACAACCAAAAAATCAAACACTAATCACAACCCTAACCCTACCCCTTCCAAAGGTCGTAGAAGCTCGGGGGTGGTACCAATGGATCGGGCATAGCCACATTAGTGGGGATGGAACCAACTTCCAAGTCTTTATGACCTACAGAAAAAAAGTTATTGAAGAATATCTTGATCTCCAATGGGTATTCATTCCTAACCCTAACCCTAACCCTAACCCTAATCACAACCCTAACCCTAACCCTAATTGCAGCCCTAACCCATATTAAGGATTATTTGGAATAACTCTGCGCTGCTTGCTCGAAATGTGCTGAAATTCGGCGTGGTTGCGTTGCAGGCCACCCTTTATTAATCATGAAATGCACAAGTCTCTAGGGCTTTCAGAAAAAAAGTTATTCAAAAATATCTTGTACTTTTTTTTATAGATTTGGTGGTTTCACCATTTCCGAAGGTCGTAGAAGCTCGGGGATGGTCCCAATGGATCGGGCATAGCCACATTAGTGGAGATGGAACCAACTTCCAAGTCTCTATGACCTTCAGAAAAAAAGGTATTGAACAATATCTTGAACTCCTATAGGTTTTCATCCCTAACCCTAACCCTAATCACAACCAAAAAATCAAACACTAATCACAACCCTAACCCTACCCCTTCCAAAGGTCGTAGAAGCTCGGGGGTGGTACCAATGGATCGGGCATAGCCACATTAGTGGAGATGGAACCAACTTCCAAGTCTCTATGACCTACAGAAAAAAAGTTATTGAAGAATATCTTGATCTCCAATGGGTATTCATTCCTAACCCTAACCCTAATAGCAACCCTAACCCTAACCCTAATCACAACCCTAACCCTAACCCTAACCCTAACCCTAATTGCAGCCCTAACCCATATTAAGGATTAATTGGAATAACTCTGCGCTGCTTGCTCGAAATGTGCTGAAATTCGGCGTGGTTGCGTGGCAGGCCACCCTTTATTAATCATGAAATGCACAAGTCTCTAGGGCTTTCAGAAAAAAGTTATTCAAAAATATCTTGTACTTTTTTTTATAGATTTGGTGGTTTCACCATTTCCGAAGGTCGTAGAAGCTCGGGGATGGTCCCAATGGATCGGGCATAGCCACATTAGTGGAGATGGAACCAACTTCCAAGTCTCTATGACCTTCAGAAAAAAAGGTATTGAACAATATCTTGAACTCCTATAGGTTTTCATCCCTAACCCTAACCCTAATCACAACCAAAAAATCAAACACTAATCACAACCCTAACCCTACCCCTTCCAAAGGTCGTAGAAGCTCGGGGGTGGTACCAATGGATCGGGCATAGCCACATTAGTGGGGATGGAACCAACTTCCAAGTCTCTATGACCTACAGAAAAAAAGTTATTGAAGAATATCTTGATCTCCAATGGGTATTCATTCCTAACCCTAATAGCAACCCTGACCCTAACCCTAATCACAACCCTAACCCTAACCCTAACCCTAACCCTAATTGCAGCCCTAACCCATATTAAGGATTATTTGGAATAACTCTGCGCTGCTTGCTCGAAATGTGCTGAAATTCGGCGTGGTTGCGTGGCAGGCCACCCTTTATTAATCATGAAATGCACAAGTCTCTAGGGCTTTCAGAAAAAAAGTTATTCAAAAATATCTTGTACTTTTTTTTATAGATTTGGTGGTTTCACCATTTCCGAAGGTCGTAGAAGCTCGGGGATGGTCCCAATGGATCGGGCATAGCCACATTAGTGGAGATGGAACCAACTTCCAAGTCTCTATGACCTTCAGAAAAAAAGGTATTGAACAATATCTTGAACTCCTATAGGTTTTCATCCCTAACCCTAACCCTAATGACAACCAAAAAATCAAACACTAATCACAACCCTAACCCTACCCCTTCCAAAGGTCGTAGAAGCTCGGGGGTGGTACCAATGGATCGGGCATAGCCACATTAGTGGAGATGGAACCAACTTCCAAGTCTCTATGACCTACAGAAAAAAAGTTATTGAAGAATATCTTGATCTCCAATGGGTATTCATTCCTAACCCTAACCCTAATAGCAACCCTAACCCTGACCCTAATCACAACCCTAACCCTAACCCTAACCCTAACCCTAATTGCAGCCCTAACCCATATTAAGGATTAATTGGAATAACTCTGCGCTGCTTGCTCGAAATGTGCTGAAATTCGGTGTGGTTGCGTGGCAGGCCACCCTTTATTTATCATGAAATGCACAAGTCTCTAGGGCTTTCAGAAAAAAAGTTATTCAAAAATATCTTGTACTTTTTTTTATAGATTTGGTGGTTTCACCATTTCCGAAGGTCGTAGAAGCTCGGGGATGGTCCCAATGGATCGGGCATAGCCACATTAGTGGAGATGGAACCAACTTCCAAGTCTCTATGACCTTCAGAAAAAAAGGTATTGAACAATATCTTGAACTCCTATAGGTTTTCATCCCTAACCCTAACCCTAATCACAACCAAAAAATCAAACACTAATCACAACCCTAACCCTACCCCTTCCAAAGGTCGTAGAAGCTCGGGGGTGGTACCAATGGATCGGGCATAGCCACATTAGTGGGGATGGAACCAACTTCCAAGTCTTTATGACCTACAGAAAAAAAGTTATTGAAGAATATCTTGATCTCCAATGGGTATTCATTCCTAACCCTAATAGCAACCCTAACCCTAACCCTAACCCTAATCACAACCCTAACCCTAACCCTAACCCTAATTGCAGCCCTAACCCATATTAAGGATTATTTGGAATAACTCTGCGCTGCTTGCTCGAAATGTGCTGAAATTCGGCGTGGTTGCGTGGCAGGCCACCCTTTATTAATCATGAAATGCACAAGTCTCTAGGGCTTTCAGAAAAAAAGTTATTCAAAAATATCTTGTACTTTTTTTTATAGATTTGGTGGTTTCACCATTTCCGAAGGTCGTAGAAGCTCGGGGATGGTCCCAATGGATCGGGCATAGCCACATTAGTGGAGATGGAACCAACTTCCAAGTCTCTATGACCTTCAGAAAAAAAGGTATTGAACAATATCTTGAACTCCTATAGGTTTTCATCCCTAACCCTAACCCTAATCACAACCAAAAAATCAAACACTAATCACAACCCTAACCCTACCCCTTCCAAAGGTCGTAGAAGCTCGGGGATGGTCCCAATGGATCGGGCATAGCCACATTAGTGGAGATGGAACCAACTTCCAAGTCTCTATGACCTTCAGAAAAAAAGGTATTGAACAATATCTTGAACTCCTATAGGTTTTCATCCCTAACCCTAACCCTAATGACAACCAAAAAATCAAACACTAATCACAACCCTAACCCTACCCCTTCCAAAGGTCGTAGAAGCTCGGGGGTGGTACCAATGGATCGGGCATAGCCACATTAGTGGAGATGGAACCAACTTCCAAGTCTCTATGACCTACAGAAAAAAAGTTATTGAAGAATATCTTGATCTCCAATGGGTATTCATTCCTAACCCTAACCCTAATAGCAACCCTAACCCTGACCCTAATCACAACCCTAACCCTAACCCTAACCCTAACCCTAATTGCAGCCCTAACCCATATTAAGGATTAATTGGAATAACTCTGCGCTGCTTGCTCGAAATGTGCTGAAATTCGGTGTGGTTGCGTGGCAGGCCACCCTTTATTTATCATGAAATGCACAAGTCTCTAGGGCTTTCAGAAAAAAAGTTATTCAAAAATATCTTGTACTTTTTTTTATAGATTTGGTGGTTTCACCATTTCCGAAGGTCGTAGAAGCTCGGGGATGGTCCCAATGGATCGGGCATAGCCACATTAGTGGAGATGGAACCAACTTCCAAGTCTCTATGACCTTCAGAAAAAAAGGTATTGAACAATATCTTGAACTCCTATAGGTTTTCATCCCTAACCCTAACCCTAATCACAACCAAAAAATCAAACACTAATCACAACCCTAACCCTACCCCTTCCAAAGGTCGTAGAAGCTCGGGGGTGGTACCAATGGATCGGGCATAGCCACATTAGTGGGGATGGAACCAACTTCCAAGTCTTTATGACCTACAGAAAAAAAGTTATTGAAGAATATCTTGATCTCCAATGGGTATTCATTCCTAACCCTAATAGCAACCCTAACCCTAACCCTAACCCTAATCACAACCCTAACCCTAACCCTAATTGCAGCCCTAACCCATATTAAGGATTATTTGGAATAACTCTGCGCTGCTTGCTCGAAATGTGCTGATATTCGGCGTGGTTGCGTGGCAGGCCACCCTTTATTAATCATGAAATGCACAAGTCTCTAGGGCTTTCAGAAAAAAAGTTATTCAAAAATATCTTGTACTTTTTTTTATAGATTTGGTGGTTTCACCATTTCCGAAGGTCGTAGAAGCTCGGGGATGGTCCCAATGGATCGGGCATAGCCACATTAGTGGAGATGGAACCAACTTCCAAGTCTCTATGACCTTCAGAAAAAAAGGTATTGAACAATATCTTGAACTCCTATAGGTTTTCATCCCTAACCCTAACCCTAATCACAACCAAAAAATCAAACACTAATCACAACCCTAACCCTACCCCTTCCAAAGGTCGTAGAAGCTCGGGGATGGTCCCAATGGATCGGGCATAGCCACATTAGTGGAGATGGAACCAACTTCCAAGTCTCTATGACCTTCAGAAAAAAAGGTATTGAACAATATCTTGAACTCCTATAGGTTTTCATCCCTAACCCTAACCCTAATGACAACCAAAAAATCAAACACTAATCACAACCCTAACCCTACCCCTTCCAAAGGTCGTAGAAGCTCGGGGGTGGTACCAATGGATCGGGCATAGCCACATTAGTGGAGATGGAACCAACTTCCAAGTCTCTATGACCTACAGAAAAAAAGTTATTGAAGAATATCTTGATCTCCAATGGGTATTCATTCCTAACCCTAACCCTAATAGCAACCCTAACCCTGACCCTAATCACAACCCTAACCCTAACCCTAACCCTAACCCTAATTGCAGCCCTAACCCATATTAAGGATTAATTGGAATAACTCTGCGCTGCTTGCTCGAAATGTGCTGAAATTCGGTGTGGTTGCGTGGCAGGCCACCCTTTATTTATCATGAAATGCACAAGTCTCTAGGGCTTTCAGAAAAAAAGTTATTCAAAAATATCTTGTACTTTTTTTTATAGATTTGGTGGTTTCACCATTTCCGAAGGTCGTAGAAGCTCGGGGATGGTCCCAATGGATCGGGCATAGCCACATTAGTGGAAATGGAACCAACTTCCAAGTCTCTATGACCTTCAGAAAAAAAGGTATTGAACAATATCTTGAACTCCTATAGGTTTTCATCCCTAACCCTAACCCTAATCACAACCAAAAAATCAAACACTAATCACAACCCTAACCCTACCCCTTCCAAAGGTCGTAGAAGCTCGGGGGTGGTACCAATGGATCGGGCATAGCCACATTAGTGGGGATGGAACCAACTTCCAAGTCTTTATGACCTACAGAAAAAAAGTTATTGAAGAATATCTTGATCTCCAATGGGTATTCATTCCTAACCCTAATAGCAACCCTAACCCTAACCCTAACCCTAATCACAACCCTAACCCTAACCCTAACCCTAATTGCAGCCCTAACCCATATTAAGGATTATTTGGAATAACTCTGCGCTGCTTGCTCGAAATGTGCTGAAATTCGGCGTGGTTGCGTGGCAGGCCACCCTTTATTAATCATGAAATGCACAAGTCTCTAGGGCTTTCAGAAAAAAAGTTATTCAAAAATATCTTGTACTTTTTTTTATAGATTTGGTGGTTTCACCATTTCCGAAGGTCGTAGAAGCTCGGGGATGGTCCCAATGGATCGGGCATAGCCACATTAGTGGAGATGGAACCAACTTCCAAGTCTCTATGACCTTCAGAAAAAAAGGTATTGAACAATATCTTGAACTCCTATAGGTTTTCATCCCTAACCCTAACCCTAATCACAACCAAAAAATCAAACACTAATCACAACCCTAACCCTACCCCTTCCAAAGGTCGTAGAAGCTCGGGGATGGTCCCAATGGATCGGGCATAGCCACATTAGTGGAGATGGAACCAACTTCCAAGTCTCTATGACCTTCAGAAAAAAAGGTATTGAACAATATCTTGAACTCCTATAGGTTTTCATCCCTAACCCTAACCCTAATGACAACCAAAAAATCAAACACTAATCACAACCCTAACCCTACCCCTTCCAAAGGTCGTAGAAGCTCGGGGGTGGTACCAATGGATCGGGCATAGCCACATTAGTGGAGATGGAACCAACTTCCAAGTCTCTATGACCTACAGAAAAAAAGTTATTGAAGAATATCTTGATCTCCAATGGGTATTCATTCCTAACCCTAACCCTAATAGCAACCCTAACCCTGACCCTAATCACAACCCTAACCCTAACCCTAACCCTAACCCTAATTGCAGCCCTAACCCATATTAAGGATTAATTGGAATAACTCTGCGCTGCTTGCTCGAAATGTGCTGAAATTCGGTGTGGTTGCGTGGCAGGCCACCCTTTATTTATCATGAAATGCACAAGTCTCTAGGGCTTTCAGAAAAAAAGTTATTCAAAAATATCTTGTACTTTTTTTTATAGATTTGGTGGTTTCACCATTTCCGAAGGTCGTAGAAGCTCGGGGATGGTCCCAATGGATCGGGCATAGCCACATTAGTGGAGATGGAACCAACTTCCAAGTCTCTATGACCTTCAGAAAAAAAGGTATTGAACAATATCTTGAACTCCTATAGGTTTTCATCCCTAACCCTAACCCTAATCACAACCAAAAAATCAAACACTAATCACAACCCTAACCCTACCCCTTCCAAAGGTCGTAGAAGCTCGGGGGTGGTACCAATGGATCGGGCATAGCCACATTAGTGGGGATGGAACCAACTTCCAAGTCTTTATGACCTACAGAAAAAAAGTTATTGAAGAATATCTTGATCTCCAATGGGTATTCATTCCTAACCCTAATAGCAACCCTAACCCTAACCCTAACCCTAATCACAACCCTAACCCTAACCCTAACCCTAATTGCAGCCCTAACCCATATTAAGGATTATTTGGAATAACTCTGCGCTGCTTGCTCGAAATGTGCTGAAATTCGGCGTGGTTGCGTGGCAGGCCACCCTTTATTAATCATGAAATGCACAAGTCTCTAGGGCTTTCAGAAAAAAAGTTATTCAAAAATATCTTGTACTTTTTTTTATAGATTTGGTGGTTTCACCATTTCCGAAGGTCGTAGAAGCTCGGGGATGGTCCCAATGGATCGGGCATAGCCACATTAGTGGAGATGGAACCAACTTCCAAGTCTCTATGACCTTCAGAAAAAAAGGTATTGAACAATATCTTGAACTCCTATAGGTTTTCATCCCTAACCCTAACCCTAATCACAACCAAAAAATCAAACACTAATCACAACCCTAACCCTACCCCTTCCAAAGGTCGTAGAAGCTCGGGGGTGGTACCAATGGATCGGGCATAGCCACATTAGTGGAGATGGAACCAACTTCCAAGTCTCTATGACCTACAGAAAAAAAGTTATTGAAGAATATCTTGATCTCCAATGGGTATTCATTCCTAACCCTAACCCTAATAGCAACCCTAACCCTAACCCTAATCACAACCCTAACCCTAACCCTAACCCTAATTGCAGCCCTAACCCATATTAAGGATTAATTGGAATAACTCTGCGCTGCTTGCTCGAAATGTGCTGAAATTCGGTGTGGTTGCGTGGCAGGCCACCCTTTATTTATCATGAAATGCACAAGTCTCTAGGGCTTTCAGAAAAAAAGTTATTCAAAAATATCTTGTACTTTTTTTTATAGATTTGGTGGTTTCACCATTTCCGAAGGTCGTAGAAGCTCGGGGATGGTCCCAATGGATCGGGCATAGCCACATTAGTGGAGATGGAACCAACTTCCAAGTCTCTATGACCTTCAGAAAAAAAGGTATTGAACAATATCTTGAACTCCTATAGGTTTTCATCCCTAACCCTAACCCTAATCACAACCAAAAAATCAAACACTAATCACAACCCTAACCCTACCCCTTCCAAAGGTCGTAGAAGCTCGGGGGTGGTACCAATGGATCGGGCATAGCCACATTAGTGGGGATGGAACCAACTTCCAAGTCTTTATGACCTACAGAAAAAAAGTTATTGAAGAATATCTTGATCTCCAATGGGTATTCATTCCTAACCCTAATAGCAACCCTAACCCTAACCCTAACCCTAATCACAACCCTAACCCTAACCCTAACCCTAATTGCAGCCCTAACCCATATTAAGGATTATTTGGAATAACTCTGCGCTGCTTGCTCGAAATGTGCTGAAATTCGGCGTGGTTGCGTGGCAGGCCACCCTTTATTAATCATGAAATGCACAAGTCTCTAGGGCTTTCAGAAAAAAAGTTATTCAAAAATATCTTGTACTTTTTTTTATAGATTTGGTGGTTTCACCATTTCCGAAGGTCGTAGAAGCTCGGGGATGGTCCCAATGGATCGGGCATAGCCACATTAGTGGAGATGGAACCAACTTCCAAGTCTCTATGACCTTCAGAAAAAAAGGTATTGAACAATATCTTGAACTCCTATAGGTTTTCATCCCTAACCCTAACCCTAATCACAACCAAAAAATCAAACACTAATCACAACCCTAACCCTACCCCTTCCAAAGGTCGTAGAAGCTCGGGGGTGGTACCAATGGATCGGGCATAGCCACATTAGTGGAGATGGAACCAACTTCCAAGTCTCTATGACCTACAGAAAAAAAGTTATTGAAGAATATCTTGATCTCCAATGGGTATTCATTCCTAACCCTAACCCTAATAGCAACCCTAACCCT
Organism: Paralichthys olivaceus; assembly: GCF_024713975.1. Lineage (NCBI taxonomy): Eukaryota > Metazoa > Chordata > Actinopteri > Pleuronectiformes > Paralichthyidae > Paralichthys > Paralichthys olivaceus. The sequence continues at coordinate 16,962,747 of NC_091101.1, forward strand.
AACCCTAATCACAACCCTAACCCTAACCCTAACCCTAATTGCAGCCCTAACCCATATTAAGGATTAATTGGAATAACTCTGCGCTGCTTGCTCGAAATGTTCTGAAATTCGGTGTGGTTGCGTGGCAGGCCACCCTTTATTTATCATGAAATGCACAAGTCTCTAGGGCTTTCAGAAAAAAAGTTATTCAAAAATATCTTGTACTTTTTTTTATAGATTTGGTGGTTTCACCATTTCCGAAGGTCGTAGAAGCTCGGGGATGGTCCCAATGGATCGGGCATAGCCACATTAGTGGAGATGGAACCAACTTCCAAGTCTCTATGACCTTCAGAAAAAAAGGTATTGAACAATATCTTGAACTCCTATAGGTTTTCATCCCTAACCCTAACCCTAATCACAACCAAAAAATCAAACACTAATCACAACCCTAACCCTACCCCTTCCAAAGGTCGTAGAAGCTCGGGGGTGGTACCAATGGATCGGGCATAGCCACATTAGTGGAGATGGAACCAACTTCCAAGTCTCTATGACCTACAGAAAAAAAGTTATTGAAGAATATCTTGATCTCCAATGGGTATTCATTCCTAACCCTAACCCTAATAGCAACCCTAACCCTAACCCTAATCACAACCCTAACCCTAACCCTAACCCTAACCCTAATTGCAGCCCTAACCCATATTAAGGATTAATTGGAATAACTCTGCGCTGCTTGCTCGAAATGTGCTGAAATTCGGTGTGGTTGCGTGGCAGGCCACCCTTTATTTATCATGAAATGCACAAGTCTCTAGGGCTTTCAGAAAAAAAGTTATTCAAAAATATATTGTACTTTTTTTTATAGATTTGGTGGTTTCACCATTTCCGAATGTCGTAGAAGCTCGGGGATGGTCCCAATGGATCGGGCATAGCCACATTAGTGGAGATGGAACCAACTTCCAAGTCTCTATGACCTACAGAAAAAAAGTTATTGAAGAATATCTTGATCTCCAATGGGTATTCATTCCTAACCCTAACCCTAATAGCAACCCTAACCCTAACCCTAATCACAACCCTAACCCTAACCCTAACCCTAACCCTAATTGCAGCCCTAACCCATATTAAGGATTAATTGGAATAACTCTGCGCTGCTTGCTCGAAATGTGCTGAAATTCGGCGTGGTTGCGTGGCAGGCCACCCTTTATTAATCATGAAATGCACAAGTCTCTAGGGCTTTCAGAAAAAAGTTATTCAAAAATATCTTGTACTTTTTTTTATAGATTTGGTGGTTTCACCATTTCCGAAGGTCGTAGAAGCTCGGGGATGGTCCCAATGGATCGGGCATAGCCACATTAGTGGAGATGGAACCAACTTCCAAGTCTCTATGACCTTCAGAAAAAAAGGTATTGAACAATATCTTGAACTCCTATAGGTTTTCATCCCTAACCCTAACCCTAATCACAACCAAAAAATCAAACACTAATCACAACCCTAACCCTACCCCTTCCAAAGGTCGTAGAAGCTCGGGGGTGGTACCAATGGATCAGGCATAGCCACATTAGTGGGGATGGAACCAACTTCCAAGTCTCTATGACCTACAGAAAAAAAGTTATTGAAGAATATCTTGATCTCCAATGGGTATTCATTCCTAACCCTAATAGCAACCCTAACCCTAACCCTAACCCTAATCACAACCCTAACCCTAACCCTAACCCTAATTGCAGCCCTAACCCATATTAAGGATTATTTGGAATAACTCTGCGCTGCTTGCTCGAAATGTGCTGAAATTCGGCGTGGTTGCGTGGCAGGCCACCCTTTATTAATCATGAAATGCACAAGTCTCTAGGGCTTTCAGAAAAAAAGTTATTCAAAAATATCTTGTACTTTTTTTTATAGATTTGGTGGTTTCACCATTTCCGAAGGTCGTAGAAGCTCGGGGATGGTCCCAATGGATCGGGCATAGCCACATTAGTGGAGATGGAACCAACTTCCAAGTCTCTATGACCTTCAGAAAAAAAGGTATTGAACAATATCTTGAACTCCTATAGGTTTTCATCCCTAACCCTAACCCTAATGACAACCAAAAAATCAAACACTAATCACAACCCTAACCCTACCCCTTCCAAAGGTCGTAGAAGCTCGGGGGTGGTACCAATGGATCGGGCATAGCCACATTAGTGGAGATGGAACCAACTTCCAAGTCTCTATGACCTACAGAAAAAAAGTTATTGAAGAATATCTTGATCTCCAATGGGTATTCATTCCTAACCCTAACCCTAATAGCAACCCTAACCCTGACCCTAATCACAACCCTAACCCTAACCCTAACCCTAACCCTAATTGCAGCCCTAACCCATATTAAGGATTAATTGGAATAACTCTGCGCTGCTTGCTCGAAATGTGCTGAAATTCGGTGTGGTTGCGTGGCAGTCCACCCTTTATTTATCATGAAATGCACAAGTCTCTAGGGCTTTCAGAAAAAAGTTATTCAAAAATATCTTGTACTTTTTTTTATAGATTTGGTGGTTTCACCATTTCCGAAGGTCGTAGAAGCTCGGGGATGGTCCCAATGGATCGGGCATAGCCACATTAGTGGAGATGGAACCAACTTCCAAGTCTCTATGACCTTCAGAAAAAAAGGTATTGAACAATATCTTGAACTCCTATAGGTTTTCATCCCTAACCCTAACCCTAATCACAACCAAAAAATCAAACACTAATCACAACCCTAACCCTACCCCTTCCAAAGGTCGTAGAAGCTCGGGGGTGGTACCAATGGATCGGGCATAGCCACATTAGTGGGGATGGAACCAACTTCCAAGTCTTTATGACCTACAGAAAAAAAGTTATTGAAGAATATCTTGATCTCCAATGGGTATTCATTCCTAACCCTAACCCTAACCCTAACCCTAACCCTAATCACAACCCTAACCCTAACCCTAATTGCAGCCCTAACCCATATTAAGGATTAATTGGAATAACTCTGCGCTGCTTGCTCGAAATGTGCTGAAATTCGGCGTGGTTGCGTGGCAGGCCACCCTTTATTAATCATGAAATGCACAAGTCTCTAGGGCTTTCAGAAAAAAAGTTATTCAAAAATATCTTGTACTTTTTTTTATAGATTTGGTGGTTTCACCATTTCCGAAGGTCGTAGAAGCTCGGGGATGGTCCCAATGGATCGGGCATAGCCACATTAGTGGAGATGGAACCAACTTCCAAGTCTCTATGACCTTCAGAAAAAAAGGTATTGAACAATATCTTGAACTCCTATAGGTTTTCATCCCTAACCCTAACCCTAATGACAACCAAAAAATCAAACACTAATCACAACCCTAACCCTACCCCTTCCAAAGGTCGTAGAAGCTCGGGGGTGGTACCAATGGATCGGGCATAGCCACATTAGTGGAGATGGAACCAACTTCCAAGTCTCTATGACCTACAGAAAAAAAGTTATTGAAGAATATCTTGATCTCCAATGGGTATTCATTCCTAACCCTAACCCTAATAGCAACCCTAACCCTGACCCTAATCACAACCCTAACCCTAACCCTAACCCTAACCCTAATTGCAGCCCTAACCCATATTAAGGATTAATTGGAATAACTCTGCGCTGCTTGCTCGAAATGTGCTGAAATTCGGTGTGGTTGCGTGGCAGTCCACCCTTTATTTATCATGAAATGCACAAGTCTCTAGGGCTTTCAGAAAAAAAGTTATTCAAAAATATCTTGTACTTTTTTTTATAGATTTGGTGGTTTCACCATTTCCGAAGGTCGTAGAAGCTCGGGGATGGTCCCAATGGATCGGGCATAGCCACATTAGTGGAGATGGAACCAACTTCCAAGTCTCTATGACCTTCAGAAAAAAAGGTATTGAACAATATCTTGAACTCCTATAGGTTTTCATCCCTAACCCTAACCCTAATCACAACCAAAAAATCAAACACTAATCACAACCCTAACCCTACCCCTTCCAAAGGTCGTAGAAGCTCGGGGGTGGTACCAATGGATCGGGCATAGCCACATTAGTGGGGATGGAACCAACTTCCAAGTCTTTATGACCTACAGAAAAAAAGTTATTGAAGAATATCTTGATCTCCAATGGGTATTCATTCCTAACCCTAACCCTAACCCTAACCCTAATCACAACCCTAACCCTAACCCTAATTGCAGCCCTAACCCATATTAAGGATTATTTGGAATAACTCTGCGCTGCTTGCTCGAAATGTGCTGAAATTCGGCGTGGTTGCGTGGCAGGCCACCCTTTATTAATCATGAAATGCACAAGTCTCTAGGGCTTTCAGAAAAAAAGTTATTCAAAAATATCTTGTACTTTTTTTTATAGATTTGGTGGTTTCACCATTTCCGAAGGTCGTAGAAGCTCGGGGATGGTCCCAATGGATCGGGCATAGCCACATTAGTGGAGATGGAACCAACTTCCAAGTCTCTATGACCTTCAGAAAAAAAGGTATTGAACAATATCTTGAACTCCTATAGGTTTTCATCCCTAACCCTAACCCTAATCACAACCAAAAAATCAAACACTAATCACAACCCTAACCCTACCCCTTCCAAAGGTCGTAGAAGCTCGGGGGTGGTACCAATGGATCGGGCATAGCCACATTAGTGGAGATGGAACCAACTTCCAAGTCTCTATGACCTACAGAAAAAAAGTTATTGAAGAATATCTTGATCTCCAATGGGTATTCATTCCTAACCCTAACCCTAATAGCAACCCTAACCCTAACCCTAATCACAACCCTAACCCTAACCCTAACCCTAACCCTAATTGCAGCCCTAACCCATATTAAGGATTAATTGGAATAACTCTGCGCTGCTTGCTCGAAATGTGCTGAAATTCGGCGTGGTTGCGTGGCAGGCCACCCTTTATTAATCATGAAATGCACAAGTCTCTAGGGCTTTCAGAAAAAAGTTATTCAAAAATATCTTGTACTTTTTTTTATAGATTTGGTGGTTTCACCATTTCCGAAGGTCGTAGAAGCTCGGGGATGGTCCCAATGGATCGGGCATAGCCACATTAGTGGAGATGGAACCAACTTCCAAGTCTCTATGACCTTCAGAAAAAAAGGTATTGAACAATATCTTGAACTCCTATAGGTTTTCATCCCTAACCCTAACCCTAATCACAACCAAAAAATCAAACACTAATCACAACCCTAACCCTACCCCTTCCAAAGGTCGTAGAAGCTCGGGGGTGGTACCAATGGATCGGGCATAGCCACATTAGTGGGGATGGAACCAACTTCCAAGTCTTTATGACCTACAGAAAAAAAGTTATTGAAGAATATCTTGATCTCCAATGGGTATTCATTCCTAACCCTAACCCTAACCCTAACCCTAATCACAACCCTAACCCTAACCCTAATTGCAGCCCTAACCCATATTAAGGATTATTTGGAATAACTCTGCGCTGCTTGCTCGAAATGTGCTGAAATTCGGCGTGGTTGCGTGGCAGGCCACCCTTTATTAATCATGAAATGCACAAGTCTCTAGGGCTTTCAGAAAAAAAGTTATTCAAAAATATCTTGTACTTTTTTTTATAGATTTGGTGGTTTCACCATTTCCGAAGGTCGTAGAAGCTCGGGGATGGTCCCAATGGATCGGGCATAGCCACATTAGTGGAGATGGAACCAACTTCCAAGTCTCTATGACCTTCAGAAAAAAAGGTATTGAACAATATCTTGAACTCCTATAGGTTTTCATCCCTAACCCTAACCCTAATCACAACCAAAAAATCAAACACTAATCACAACCCTAACCCTACCCCTTCCAAAGGTCGTAGAAGCTCGGGGGTGGTACCAATGGATCGGGCATAGCCACATTAGTGGAGATGGAACCAACTTCCAAGTCTCTATGACCTACAGAAAAAAAGTTATTGAAGAATATCTTGATCTCCAATGGGTATTCATTCCTAACCCTAACCCTAATAGCAACCCTAACCCTAACCCTAATCACAACCCTAACCCTAACCCTAACCCTAACCCTAATTGCAGCCCTAACCCATATTAAGGATTAATTGGAATAACTCTGCGCTGCTTGCTCGAAATGTGCTGAAATTCGGCGTGGTTGCGTGGCAGGCCACCCTTTATTAATCATGAAATGCACAAGTCTCTAGGGCTTTCAGAAAAAAGTTATTCAAAAATATCTTGTACTTTTTTTTATAGATTTGGTGGTTTCACCATTTCCGAAGGTCGTAGAAGCTCGGGGATGGTCCCAATGGATCGGGCATAGCCACATTAGTGGAGATGGAACCAACTTCCAAGTCTCTATGACCTTCAGAAAAAAAGGTATTGAACAATATCTTGAACTCCTATAGGTTTTCATCCCTAACCCTAACCCTAATCACAACCAAAAAATCAAACACTAATCACAACCCTAACCCTACCCCTTCCAAAGGTCGTAGAAGCTCGGGGGTGGTACCAATGGATCGGGCATAGCCACATTAGTGGGGATGGAACCAACTTCCAAGTCTTTATGACCTACAGAAAAAAAGTTATTGAAGAATATCTTGATCTCCAATGGGTATTCATTCCTAACCCTAACCCTAACCCTAACCCTAACCCTAATCACAACCCTAACCCTAACCCTAATTGCAGCCCTAACCCATATTAAGGATTAATTGGAATAACTCTGCGCTGCTTGCTCGAAATGTGCTGAAATTCGGCGTGGTTGCGTGGCAGGCCACCCTTTATTAATCATGAAATGCACAAGTCTCTAGGGCTTTCAGAAAAAAAGTTATTCAAAAATATCTTGTACTTTTTTTTATAGATTTGGTGGTTTCACCATTTCCGAAGGTCGTAGAAGCTCGGGGATGGTCCCAATGGATCGGGCATAGCCACATTAGTTGAGATGGAACCAACTTGCAAGTCTCTATGACCTACAGAAAAAAAGTTATTGAAGAATATCTTGATCTCCAATTGTTATTCATCCCTAACACTAACAGCAACCCTAACCCTAATCACAACCCTAACCCATCTTCACCATAGGGTGAATAGCTCTTCGCTGCTTACTCGAAAAGTGGTGAAATGTGGTGTGGGCACGTGGCTGTCTCCCTTTTTTTATTCGCAAAATGCCCAAGTCTCTCAACATTCAGAAAAACAGTTATTCAAAAATATCTTGTACTTTTTTTTAGAACTTTGGTGGTTTGACCCCTTCGGAAGGTCGTAGAACAGGAGTTACCAATACGGTGCCTGCGGGCACCAGGTAGCCCCCAAGGTCCACATGAGTATCCCGCAGGCCTGTTCCAAAAATAACAGAACTCACCAGTGAGCTACATCTAAAATTTAATATGCGTTTCTAATTAAATGTAATTATTAAATTTTTTTACTGTCAAATTTGTATTCTCATATTGAAGTTCATTATTGACTATGATTTGTTAAAAGGGTTTGTCAGTGGCTAGTGAAAATGGGACATTTTTCTTATGAAATATTGTTGAAGTGATCATCTGAAAATTTAAACAATTGCTGAGATTAATAGAAATAAAGTGTTGAATATTGATATTATCTGTTTCCCACCTTGTCAAGTCATTGTTATTATTATGAGAAATCATTAACGTGATCAGTGTCTTCACATAGATGGGTATCATTTAACCTTAATAATAATATATAACTAAAGGCAAACTGAGCAAATGTGTTATTTCAGAAGAGTGTATCAAACTGGTGGCCTTTCGTATGACTCAGTACCCATGAAGTAGCTCTTAGTTTCTAAAAGGTTGGTGACCCCTGCTTTAGACAGACAGCAAACCTATATATTAAATGTTTTCAAAGTTGATTAAATAAAAAAAATCGAACTATTACTACACAAGTATCCAAATATTATTATTAGAAAATGAAATAAAAGTTTTTTCATTGATTTACTTTGAAAACTTTCTTTGCCTTGCAGTTACACCCTTTTGCCAGTAAGAGGTACTGCAGCCCCCTCAGCACCCCGGCTTCCAGCCAGAAAAACAATTGAGGTAAAAAAAAAAAAACATAACAACGATTATTATTTATTATTGTTTATATTTTCTGTTATAAAATAAAATAAGGTCAATGTTAGAGTAACTTGTCCCTCAGTGTTAACTGACAGGTGTGATTGGTTCCTGTGCCTGTCAGGCCACCATCAGGGCGGAGGAATCTCACCTGTGACAAATCAGCCACTGACGAGCAACAGCGTCTGTCAGAGAGAAGAAGAAGATGACAGGTTTTCTAATGCACCAGATGATAGTTTCACTCGTTGAAGTTAAAGGTGCTTTTTGTTCATGTACATGCGCTCACACTGTTGAAGAGGATGATACAAACACTGTTCAGTGAAGTTTGCAGCTTCCACCAGACTCGATCCTGACACGTGGTGAGTGAGCTGACAACAGAGAGACTCAAACCTCCCTGAACCAGACAAGTTCAAATCAGAAGTACTTTATTATTAATCCCCATAGGGAAATTAAAATGTTACAGAATCAGCCACTGCCAAATGAACCAAAGAACCAGTTTGTCACAAAGAATGGTGTATATATATGATATAAAACAAGGCAGGAGAAGTGAAGGACTCTGGCCTGCGATGAAACAACAGACATTAAATTAATTTAGACCATTTTTATTTGTGAATTAAGAATAATTACTGTCGCTCAGTTGATGCATGACATGCATGACACTGTGAAAGGAGAGGATTTGTTGGAGCAGGATGTTTTGGACTAGAACCATTGGCATCATCATCATCATCATCACCATGTGACATCAGATGCCTCATCATCGTCATCATCATCATCATCATTACCATGTGACATCAGATGCCTCATCATCGTCATCATCATCATCATCATTACCATGTGACATCAGATGCCTCATCATCATCATCATCACTACTATGTGACATCAGATGCATCAGACATCACATCAGAAAGGTCAGTGTGAGTTATAATAATGTCCCCAACCCCTGTTTTATATACCCTGCCCCACACACCCACCAGCAGAGAGAAAATATCTGCAGAATGTTGTATCTTTGTTAAAGAAGTGGTGACCAAGATATTGAAAAGGACTTTTTACTGTTGAAAAATGAAATAGACAAAAACACTAACTACAATTGTGATATGACACAGTATACTTTATTGTCCCTGTAGGGAAACTTATCTTGGACTATGTGCTGCACAGATAAATGCCTCCACAGTAAAAACGACTTTTATATAAAAAACACAATCTAAACAAAAACAACATCAGAGGTAATGATGACCATCACTAGACAATAAAAGCCCAGAACAACATATACATACATTAGGAGATTTATTCATGTGGTCCTGGGAGCTTCTGACAGTTTTCCATGGTCTTCTTCAGCTAATGGAGCTTTGTCACAACCACATTTTTATCACAGACAATGACAAAAAATTATTTTTGAGAGGAAAAAATAAAGAGTAAAATATCAATGTTAAATTCAGCCTACATTAGATTGTTAAAGGGCCTGACTACTGTATAATAGACAGTACATGAAACATTATGTGGTGTGGGGAGAATATTATCTATAATGAACATTAGACGACTTTTTGACCGTCATTCATCAATAATTTAGCAGGAGTTCTGAATGTGATGAGTTAATCTGGCTGATAATATCTGTTGTCTGTCTGGTTGGGCGGCAACTGAACGTGCATATGAAACAAAGAAAGTCAATTTGGGAACTGTAATGTGATGACAGTTTAGACAAGAAATTAGGATTAAAGAGATAAATGAGTTAGCTGGGTTTCATGGAGTTTTTCAGCGTGCGTGCGTGCGTGTGTTTGTGTGTGTGTGTGTGTGTGTGTGTGTGTTAGGAAGAAGGCATTTGTCTCTAAATATCGATCAGTATTGACCAGAGCAACATCTGAGAGCAGAGGTACCCACTGCTGCCCCTGAGGCCAGTTGCTGCTTTCATGTCTTCATTTTATGATACACTCTCAGTTGCTTTATCATTTACTACTTCTTATCTCACTCGGCTCATTGTGTCCCTCAGCAGTCCTCAAGGCGAGTGTGTGAACGAGTGCACGTCTGCCTGCTTGAGTGTGTATGAGAAGACTTATGCTGCTTCCAAACATGCAGTGAACTCTTGGAATTATCCAGAAATTTTCCGGAGGGGTTGTAATGTATGTCAGAACGCAAATATGCAGGTCAGTTTCTCTGGACACTCTGGAAAATGTCTGAGCCCATTTGAGAATATAGCAGGGAAATGAATAGCGAGCAAAAGAAGCCAGATCATAGTTTTACTTATTCTGTCAATCACACATTTTCAAATGAGACAAGTTCTTACGACGGAGAGTCATTGGCAAGGCGTCAGCTTCGGTGCTACTTGACAAGCCCCGAGCATTCATCCTGGATACCACTGCTGCTGTTACGACTGAGGAGACTGCACGGTATGCTAGCAAAACATGCTGCCAAATAAGGTTCGCACATTCCACCAAGGTTACTGCCAATCACGCTGGTAAATTTAAGCACAGCCAAGCCCGACTCTGGGGATCCGGCATTAAAGAGGTGAGTACACAAGATACAGTCGTGGCTCTAGCTCTGCAGTCAGGAAGGCGATGTTTGGCCTCCCTCCACTTGGAGTTAGTTTGTGTTCTTCATCACACTGGGTAAAGAGAAGGAGCATTATCTCTGCATTAAACCAACTTTGATTTACAAGTTATTTTTTTTAAGAAATGGAACCTTTAGAGACAGAAGAGCTGAGGTAAAAGGACACAACGAAGCAGCCGACATGTGAGCCTGTGTCCCGTGGCAGAGCTCACATGACGTCTCTGTTGTCATGAAATCAAATAGAAAGCTTGAACTGCAGAAACGTGCTTGTATTGATGAGCGGCTCTGACTTTGTCCTGCTTTGTTTATTATCCGACATCGTCTTCAGTCAGCCCATCCATCAACCTGTTTGTCTTTCATGTGTTGACTGTATTCATGGCAAGTGTTCTGCAGCTGCTTGTGTGAGCATCTGTGCGTCTGCACTCGCATGTTTGGAATTCTTTGAAACCCAGCAGACACACAGATGGACACTTTATGGCTGTATTAACTTCCTTGGGAGCTGATGTCAGTCCTCTTCATTTGCGACTACAGTACCTTGTGTCAGATGTCACTTCAGCAGGTAAAGAGCCACAGGGAGTGGCAGTGTTTTGCTCTCTTTTGAATACTTTTCAAGCTCAAATATTCCTCTCAGGGGAGTGTTTTTACCATTACAGATGGTTTAGAGGATAGCACACCTGCAAAGAAGTCTGGTAGAAAGAAAATTCATATTTTTCTTTCAGAAACATCTTCACAGTGCTGCACAGAAGCCAGTGTAACACAGTGACAGACAGCACAGAGGTGGTAAATGTCTGTTGTGTAAGCAGTGGGGGCCTTTGAACCACCTCCTCCTGTTACACAACCAGTGGGGGCACCTGTACTCGCCAACCCGCCATCTCTTTAACCTCGCACCCAGTGACACCTGAGCGTTTGTTGTCAGGAACCGGTCTATTAGGTTGACCCCATACCTGTTCTCGCAGAAATGGCAGCCTTTTCCTTTCTTTCGTCACTCAGCCCCACAGCACCACGCCACCGGCGACACCGGTGTGAAGTAGAAATGCCAGGCTCACTCTGTTCCTTTGACCTCCAAAAAGTTGAAAGAGAGATGCTACCATGTGCAGAGTCAGAGCGGAGGATGATGGATGGCTCTCAGCAGTCTGAGAGTGTCGCCCTCCTCTGCAGAAAGAGAACAAATATCTGCCAGGGCTGAATGATGCGTGTGGCCTCTGCTCCCATCATACGGTGCACCGGGTTCTCTCATGTGGCTTTCCCTCAGTTATGCTGTAGAGACAAGGAAAGAAAGAGTGGAGAGGTAGCATGATGGAGAGGGATGTGGAGATTTAGAGGAAGAGAAAGAATGAGATGAGATAAAAAGCAAAAAGAAATGCACAAGGGATGAAGGAGGGTTAGAGTGACATCGAGAGGTAGAGAAGAGAGATCTCAGCTCAGTCAGGTTGCTCGTCTTCACACAGTGGGGATAGACCTTCCATGGCTCTTTCCTGGTCTAATGATCACCCTACAGGATGATGTCTTCTTTACTCTGACATGTGAAAACAGGTCATTTCTCCTAAAGTGACATTTTATCATGTCACCAGTCATTAGTCATTAAAAGCTTCTTTAGCACAAAAATATGTGCATAGTTTTGGTTTTAGCTCAAACACTTTGGGTCTTGAAAAACAGTTGAGTTATGGTTTCTTTAATTGAGTCTTTATTTACTGGGCTACATTGTCTTAATCTATACACAGGCTACAATCTTTGATCTATATTTTAGACCGTCAGAGTCCATGGCGAGAATAGATAAAGGCATCACAAACTTAGCACTCCTGCCTCGTAAAGCCTGGCAACTTTGTTCATAAATTATTGCATGCCAGGGCGAGCTGTGGCCCTGAGGGTTTTTGAGGAGACCTTTAGCTGAGCAGAAATTGCTTTACACCTGTAATATAAATTAAGTGCAGGCAGGGGAGGGAAAGGGATGGACACCTGAACCTCTTCCACAAAGCAATAGCTGCAACCTGATGTTCCCGGCTCATGATTTATTACCACTGGATAGAGCAAGGCTAAGTTTTGAATCCTAAAGTCCTCCTCCGGTGACCTTACGGACAATTTTTAAACAAGCAAAGCTTCAGTTTACAAGGCAAAGTAGGACCATAAAATTCTGCCTGACTACCCAGCCACGGATTCTAAACTTAATTTTGCTTGAACCTTTGACTGCTGCCAATAATCTTACATCACTGTTTGAGATGGACTATCTACAGAGACGCTCAAATATTTGAATAAGGTGATGAGGTCGCAGAAAGATAATCCTCATGGATTATATTTTAATTTTAATTTCGTCTGGAGATGTCTCTATCATCCTCTGTTGACAAAAACTGAGAAAGGACTCAAAGTTTTGCTGGAAATAATGATTGTGTCCTTCTGATGCTGTTGTCGATTTTCTTTCCAGATCAATTTAATCAGAATCTTTCAACAACATAAGCAGAGCACTTGGGAGAACAGCAGGAATTCTCTATTATGGGACACAAACCAGAAGGGCTTGTTGTGAAACTTTCCTTCTGCTCACAAACATGTTGGTCATGGACATGCAGACGTTGGTACTGGCAGGAAGTGTATCCTCCCAGCTTCAAAACACACTTAAAAATAATATAAAGCTTCTGTCACAGTAACATTTTTTTCATGGTCAGTAATATTCAGAGCCTAAAACACTTTGAGTCTCATTAATTAAGACATGGAAGTACAATACCACACCAATCTTAACCGTAATTTGAACCAGGAGGCTTTTACGTCCATGTAATCAATGGAGGCAAAGGTAGACCTGCTCACCTCATTCTTTAAAGTTGGCTGTCACTTTGAAAGAAAGTCTATTTTAAATGATTTGAGTTTGAATACATTTGAATGCAATGCAGTTTATTGACCCTAAAATACATTGTAGAATTAACCTTGTGTGTCAGCCCCTGTCTGTGTGTGTGTACAAAATGACTAAACACCTCATAGTGGATGTTCACCTAACTTGGCAGGATTATTACTTGGCAGGGCATCTCCAGATGATTAACTTTTAGAGTTGATCGGTTGTGGGAGAGTTGAAGGGTTGGCTATGACACAAGGAGATGAGGGGGGTTCTAAAATAGCTCAGCGTTAAGATGATATGTGTGAAGTGTGCCTTTCGAAGTGAATAATCTTTTTCACTTTTCACTCAAATGACAAGAGCGCTGCAACTGTTTAACAGCAGCGTAAGGACCTCGTTTTATCACGTTTTAGTTGAATCTTCAAACTAAAGTGTTCAAATTAATGTTGGTTTTAGTTTCCCCCAGCCGTCCAAATCCAAAGTAACAGTTTTATACAAATGGAGGAGAAGCTCTTCAGAATGAGACGTCTACAAAGTGGTTGACTCTTCATCAATTTACATGCAGCACCCTAAGGACTGATTGGCCGGGAAACTGAAGTGAAAATTAAAATTGGAAAAATGGAAGAAATTTGAGTCCCGGCCCCCACTTATTACCCTTCCTCCTGCTGTGGATGTTTGCTCATAGTGGGAGAAACAATCAGCGATTCTGGAAGCTTCCACAGGCCCCATTAAAAAATCATGAATCAATTTGTGCTTGTTCAAAATTTCAAACAGAGCTTTCATTAAAAATTCACTGGGACCTCTCTGTCTGTCGCTTGTAAATACATCATTGGTATTGCTGTGGCTGATGAGGGCTGCCTCAAAATGAGCCCAGTGCTTATGTGCTTGATCTTTGACTTTGGTGCCAAGGGCAAAGTTGTGGAGTTGTTTCGCATAAGGTCCTCTCCAAACGGTAACTTTTCAAAACGCTTTGAACCACTAAACTGTCTTCAAATCCATTTTTAACTTGAATTTTACATCATTATAGATCCAGTCATTCACCTGAAATATCCTTTATATCACCCTGTACCCACATCTTTAATGGGAACAACCAGGGGTTAAAACTAAAGTGAGCTCAGTGAGGTGCTCACACTTTCTTAACTGCAAACTCTCTCATCCTCACTCCTCCACACACACACACGCAGAACATCCCTGCTTTCCCCCGTTTCTATGGAAACCTGTGGTGAAGGAACAGAGAATTCAAGGACAGGTATGTGTGCAAATGAGAGATCCTCGGATCATATGTCCACTGAGCCACCGTTATGAGCCCGTCTCATCGTCCAACACACGCTCCTGTTTCTGAGTAACAGGCTGCCGCGCAAGCACTTGAATTTTATTTCCGAGACATTTAGAGTATTTGAGACCAAACATGACACATGATGCTGTTTACCCGCTGTGAGTTTGGTACATCTGCAGACCACACTGTTTGTAGATTTGATTTGTGTGTGTGTGTGTGTGTGTTTAAATGTGTGCACCACGTGTTTGGCTGCCTCACATGCAATAACAGATACACAGACATACTCCAATATGGTCCCTGATTAGCGGAGCAGACTGTCCTGACTTCACTCTCGCCACAAAGCGTGAACAACTGTCTCCAAACAACAAGAGTTAACGTGAACCATGTTCTCATCACATGATGTTTTGGTGGAAAATCACACATCAACAGTGCAAGATAGCTATATTTTCATTTTTTCACAAAACAATATCTCACTTTCAGCTCTCTGTGATTGTGCTGTTTTTATCTCACAGAGCACAGGGAGGATCACATCTCTCTGTGATCACTTGCCGACTGTCCCTCACAGACATGTGGGTGTCAGACTTTCAAAATCCCATTACAGATTGTTAGTTACTGCATTAAAACACAAATCAGTCATGAATGCAAAGCTGTAGTTTCCATGAAACTTGGTGAAATTGGCCAATGAGTGTGTGTAATTTAGTGCAACTTGATTGAATATAAGTGGACTGTTAGAACTTGGCGGCAGTATGCGATCCACTACTTGTCATTCTTACTTTGGCTGTTTCACCACTTTCATCAACTCCAGGCTGTTTTCAGCAAAAGAAAATAAAAACTCATAAGTCTTCGTAGCTTCTATGCCAGTGGATAATGAGCTGAGGTTTTCCTCCAGAGGATGGTGGGAGTATCAAAACAAAGCTAATAGACAATGAATATTGCACTTAGCTTTATCATATTAGCAATTGTTTGTCATAACAAATAGATGATGATAACATGTCAATGTTGTGTTTTCATCTTGGTTCACTTCCCCCAAAATGGGAAAAAATAGAGCCAGACTCATATGGATTTTTGGGGGCCAACGCTGACGTTATTAGGTAGAAAAATAATCTGATACTGGTATAATGGCTTCTATATACATATAATAATGATTCAAGACGTCAAAGAAATTTAGTCTCGGCTTGATATTTTACAGTTTACCCATAAACTTTGTTATAAATAACTGTTTATAAAAAAAAGAACACAAATACAACCAAATAGAGCTTGAATTAAGAAAACATAATTTAAATGTAAAATGTGAACATGTGCACAAATCTTTTCTGCATTGTTTAGTCTTTAAATGCTGCCCT
The DNA here is from genome assembly GCF_024713975.1 of Paralichthys olivaceus. NCBI lineage: Eukaryota > Metazoa > Chordata > Actinopteri > Pleuronectiformes > Paralichthyidae > Paralichthys > Paralichthys olivaceus. Next base: position 16,978,685 of record NC_091101.1, read on the forward strand.
GGGATACCCCTGCTGACATTTTGGCATTTTTAACGCCCAACTGATAGTTGGATACAGCCTTAAAAAAAGTGAGTATATATTATTATTTCAGTATTTTCATGAGTCTATATTTTGCATGTGTATATATGTCCTGTATGAAACAGGCTATACTAAAGGACATTACTTCAGTAACACACACATTTATGGACAGGCTGTTATGCCCCCTATAGCACTCCACACCATATGTCTCCCCTGGAGGAAAAGCTAACTCAGGCTGTTGCTATATAAAGTGTGTATGCGCTGCACCATTCTCCCAACATCACCTATCACCATGTGAGTGTTTATTTTGAGTGTGTGTCTGTGCATGTGCTCACATCAATGCACTCCTTACACATAGCTCTGTCTAATTAATTCTGTCACCACAAACACACGACTTGTGAAGTTTGTTCATATATCCGTGTTCCAGTGCTGCGTGCATATCACTTTCTGTTCTTGCTTAGCTCCCTCCCAGCATGAGGCCTCCTCGCCCCTCCATCGTTGCTGTAAGTCTGTCTGGCTGATGGGCTGATTAGTGGCAGAGCAGCGTTCTCACAACCTCCACAAACATCTGCATGGCAACCAATTTGTTTGTCTCCTTCAGTCTCTTGTCCTGTCTTCATCTGTGTTTAACTCAGGGTCATAGCAAATGATTAAGGCTCTGTTAGAGGGAGAGACCATGTACACTGTGTATCTGTATTTTATGTAATGGAGCCTCATCGCATCCAGAGTAAAATGAAATTCACATTTTATCACCTGGTATTGAAGGGAGATGGATTGTTCTTGTTTACTTGAAGGACAGATTCACTCTTTTGTCCAAATTCAATTTTGAAAATGTTTATCATTTTATTGCACAATTTGATCAATTGGTCAGTTTAAGCTTTAAATTTTGATGTTTTACCCAAAATAACTCATTAAAATCACACATACTTGGACATATATCAAAATTTAAAGCTTAAACTGACCATGGTAGTGACGGATCTGTTGTTAATATCAGATTTGGAGGATTTTAGTTTGTGTTAAAGAGATAATAAAGCCTCACAGAAAGCATGTGGACCTCTGACACATTTGACTATGCTCTCGGCTTTCTATCCTCAATAAGAAGACCCACCACAATTCTTTAAAAAAGCCTAAATTATTCTCCTTTTAAGCTGCATTTATTCCATCAGTGAGGGTTGGACACTTTCTTCAGATCATATTTCAGTAAGGCCTGGATTTGGGGGAAAACATGACAAAAAAGTTTCTTAAAAGAATGGAGGAAAGACAGAGACATCCAGTAGCAGCCTGGTGCTTCATCATTTTGGGCTTTCCTGTTTATGACTGCTTCTGTCTGCCTAAGTCAACAGCCAGACAGGGAAAAAGTAGACCTGGTATGTGTTTTTTTTCCATCATACTCACACGCTGCCCGTTTTGGTTTTAATTAGCTGTTCCCCTCTCTCTTTCTCTGCAGTCTTCTGTTTTCTCTTTTCTTTGTTGTCTTTTCTGTTGTCTTACACCCAACTATTTCTGTCGATCTGTCCATCTTTTGTTTCTCTCTCCCCTCTTCCTGCCGCGGCCCTGTGTTTGTGTCAGGTCTTGGCATGGGAGGCATTCATCCATATGGAAGTGTTCAGGAGATGATATAGAACATATGTGACCCCAGCTCGCTGGCTGGGGACTCTGTGGAGATCACACCGTGTCATTAGTGGTGGTGAGAACGCCAGCGCTGCAGTGCAAGGGAGGAGAAGGAAGGATAAGGACAGATATAATTAGGTTAAGGAAGGGGGAAAGGGCGAGAAGGAGAAAAAGAACAAGCGCTGGTGTTGGGTACATTGTGTCCTTTATGGAGCTTGGTGCATTTGTGTGTATTCTGGCCCCAAGCTGGTTAGGTCTCAGCACTGATGTAGGCTGAACTTGGCAGAAAGGCCAGGTAAACTCTCATGCTTCAGTGTGCATTCAGTGTTTGCTTTGAACCTGACTCCGCAGGGACCAACTTTAACAAATTGATTTCGTCTGCACCTTTACGTAACAAGATCTGTCAGGATCCATTAACTTTCTGTTCTACAGAAGCAGTTCTTGGTTTAATAAGGTACTCGCATAACATTTACTCTAATGACAGCTTACTGAACTGTGAGTTCACAGAGTCGTGAAGACATGCGCTGATGTCATGCAGCTTCCACAGACCTCAAAACAAAAGCTCAATCTGCACAGTCTCCAGAAAATGCTTCACAGTTTATAGCCTTTAATGAATTGGTCAAGTCAGTTATTTTGGTTGGGCTTGTGCAAGTCAACAGAGCCTATCTGTATATCTATCTATTGCACATGTTATGAGATGTATTGCTCATATAGTCATTTCACTGCATGTTCTCCGTTTTAGTGTGATCTGTAGGGCAGCACAGGGAGATGTAAGCTGGTCTTACAGCATACATAGCTGAGGTTCATTGTCCTCTCTGCAGCAGTATTATTAATGCAACCCACGACTGCCAAACACATTAACACCTTGGAGGAAAAACAATACGACTGCAGGTTTTAAAATAACAAAAACACAGCCAAAATACACCAAAATCTTTCTTCGCAACTTCGGGGCATTATATTCAATTCCACAACATGTTAACAACCATCAGTCTGGTACTGGCCTGGTTGCACAGTAGAGCTATCAGAGCATTTGAGAAACATCTGCCTGCAGATGCTGGAAAATGGAGTTGCAGAGAAGTTTTCCCTTGCTCTGTATCTGACATTGAAAGTTAGATCGACAAAAACATCCAAAGAACTGAATGGTAAAAAGAAGTACCCAGACTTAAAGTGACTTGACTTAATGACATCTGTGTCAGCACCACAGACAGAATATAAAAATGGACGACATCGCAGCTCCCCAAAAGTGAAGCCAAATCATTTTGATCACACCCTGGTGGCTGGCTGCCATTGTAGGTCCACCCTATCACACACTGAATTTGATTATTTGATGCAATGAAAATGAGGTGAAACGTCATAATTTACAGTTGAGACTGACTCACGGTTGGTGGAGCCGAGTGCATGATCTCGATACTGCAGCTCCACACCACCAACACTACTGTGCAGAGTCTGGCTACATATGACGTCACCAGTGCAAGATGGCAGCACCTATATCCGGTATATTTTGGCTTCATGTACATACAGGCATTCATAAATTCAGACTCACGCACTTCCTGCTACGCTAACTTGGCCACAAGTAAGTACTAAGTTGGACCCTCGCCACCTCCTGTCTGGATGAATCCAAAACTGTTGTCCTGCTCTCTTTGACAAACTGTTAAATACTTCAAAAGTTAATTGCCCATGTTGACGCTCTTTCCCCATCACTGTTACTGGCTTATTACTTTCTTTTAGTTCAGCATCCATTTACAAGAAACCCCATTCTTCTCAGCTCCTCTATGAATATTAACCACCCAGATGCATCCACTCCACCGTCTCCCCTTTGACATATTGTCATACCCACTCTACTGACTGGACAAAGGCATCAGTTGCTGTACATCCTTTGGTTTTAGCATTTATGTTCTTGTTAGTAAGGCTGCCACAACAATCTGAAGTTATGGCTGAAATGAGAGAATAAAAGCTTGGTTGTGAAGAACCTTCATTTAACTGTCACCCTACCTGTAATGCCATTAACTTTTAGGAAGATTACACAAAAGACTTTAATGTTATATTCGAAGCAGAAGGAAAACTGTCACAAAAGTGAGAAGGACAACATTAATGATATGAAAAATGAAAGATCACATAAAACTGAACATATAAATTAAGAGACTTAATTTATCACCATAATTACAGTTTTCAGTGCCTATAAAACTACAACAGTTGGGTCCAAGTCATAAGAAGCAGCAGCTAACAGAGAGAAGTGTCGTTTTAGAGCATGGTGATTACTAACCATCTGCCGTACTTCAAATCAAGATACAAAGTTATTGCTTGTTTTCATCAGTCAATATGAAAGAGAAATTAGTTTTTTATTTGGTGAGACAGAATCTTTATTAAAGGCACAGGGTCATGAAAAAGGGGAAGAAAAAAAAGGAGAAAATGAACAAGGAAGATAATATCCTGTGGGGTGAAACCGAAAGCAGAAATAATTTAGAGGAAATTAAAAAGCATTTTAAACTGAAAGATTGGAGTCAATTAGTTTACAGAGTGCATGTAGAATAGTGAAAATGATGAATTGGAGACTATCTGGAGTAACGAGGGTCAGAAGACAGCGAGGCAGAAGAGCTATCCAGCAGAGAGAAACATGGCGGCTGAGAGAGACAGACACAGCTTGTTTGCTCAGGCATTGATTCAGGGCCCCTCGAGGCTGCGTCTTCCATTTACCAATTTGTATCTTTCCTTCTCTCATCCTCACCTCCGCCCATCTTCCCTCTCTCTGGCGGATCATTCGCAGGGAACAAACAGCGCCGCTCGGGAACACCGGACCCTGGGTTGCCAGGCAACCACACACTGACTTGATGAAGTGGAGGCAACTTCAGAGGCCTCTGTGAGAACAGTATCAAGGTTGTTATTAGACCTGAGTCCCGATTACCCCCACGATACACACACACACGCAAACACACACATTGAAAAACACAGGTACTCACAAGTGCAAGTGTGTAAGTTGACAACTACAACACGCGGAAACATGCTAAAAATATGCAACATAGTGAAAAAGGTGTCTGTTCTGTATTACTGTTGCCATAAAGGAACTGCAAACAGATGCATGTTCTCCCTCATCATATATATTAGTGACAGGAAAAGCAAATCTTATTGGTTGACTGCTATTACAGCTCATACAGCCTGTATTTTTCTCTTCTGCTGCGGCCGTCAAACTTCTCTTTCGCCACCATCTCTGGTTTTTTATGAGGTATAGAGGGAGGACTTCCTCTCTCTCCTCCCTGCTAAAGATGAGTGTGGCTTTGATAATAACAGAGACAGTTATTAATTAAAGGGGGAAACGGACTCACTGCTCCCCTCTTTAATTCACCACCACGGCACATGACGCTGAGATGTGGACGGAGAAAATGTGGGTGCATGTGTGTTGGCAGGCAGTCACCAATTCTTTGTTGCTCAATGACCATGGGTGTGTATCTGCACACACACTGCATTTTGATCTTATGATAAACTAGTGATTTACTAAGTTTAGTTGCACCATTAATATCTCATAATGCCTTAGCTAAAGGATTTAGGTATCAGTGTGTTTGTAGGAACCATAGTAAGCACCGTCAGATCATAAGATAAGATAATCCTTTATTAGTCCCACTAGAAGGACATTTTCCATGATCCCCTTGACTCACACATGTTCTTTAGAGGCTTCAACTGAAATGCTGCCCATTCACTTTGAATGGGGTGAGGTCATGCATTGCCAACTGCATTGTGGTTTTGTTGCATTGCATTCTGTACGGCAGAGAACAGAGCTCAACTTTGTGATGGTCTCCTGTACAGACTGGGATGATTCTACTCTGTCCCACCACCTTTACTGGGTCAAGGGGGTATCCCAGCACTGAGACTTAAAAGATCAAAAAGAGTATTTATGAGCGACCTCTGCCCTCAGTCTCCTTAAGAGATGGTCTGCTCTGGCTCTTCTTGTAAAGTGCACATGTGCAAATGATTATTACACAACAATATTTCATCATGAGCTGGAGCATAGCCTCCTGAAATTACATTACCTGGGTTAGCTGACTAGCCACTAGGTGCCATTATGCAAATGTCTCACGTCACGATTACGATCACGATCGAACTTCTGACTAAAGCTTCTGGAACTTTGTAAAACTTTTACATCCCAAAAAAAACTTTGCAGGAAAGAAAAACAGAAAAAAAATGTTTCTTTTAACATCTCACCAGCACTAGAAATAATTATTAATGTTTTTTTTAACAAATGTCTAATCTCTCATATTCTATTTTCACTTATACATGCCACGTGTTAGAAGGCTAACATTAGCTTGCTAACATCTGTTTAGCTGCATCAATACTACAATTGAATCTAGGTTAAATTTGAACTGATGCAATGAGCTTCACACATGTCTATCCTTACCCTGACCCCAGCACACATACTCAGACAGACAGGTTATTGGACGCCTGTCAAAATCGTTGGGGATCCCTTAAAAGCTTGTGCAGACGACGGACACAGTGAAAACTAAGAGACAGGCATCATTTCACACTGGGTCACCTCTGAGTCCCTCTGTGGGAATGCCCCTCATGTTCCCTTTTTTCTGTATAATAGAAAAAAAATAGTCTGTCTTTGACTTTTATTTCAGCTCCTACATACTGCTGCTGGAAAGCAAGCCAATCCATTTCTTTCTAGCCAGATAACATGCTCCAGGTATAAGGGAGAGTATCAGGAATCTTGGTATTAAAGTGTCAGAGTTAAGAATCTGTCCAGTGATCAAAGGCATTTATGTCTGTAACTCAAGTGTAAGACAAGAGGTGTGGTGAGATCTGATGTCTGCGATAGAGAGAACGAGGGAGAGAGCGTCCCCCCTAAGGTCAGACACAGTACCATGAATACCTATGTACACTCCTGTTATGTGTAACATGTCTTTTCCCTTAAAATGTCATGTCAGTAAATATTCATTGAATCAAGTCCAGAGAGAGAGTGAGAAGTTGACACACACACACCTGCAGTCCAGGTGCCATTGTTGAGACAAATTTAGGTGAGTGAGAGAGAAATAAGGGTAAAGAGGAATGATGTTCTCCCATTATACACAAAGAAAAACAGGGTGGAGGTGTGTTGTATGTGGCTCTGTGTCTTCATTGTTTCTGAGCACAAAAGCGTCCCTGTTTGACCCTCTGCTCAGCCACACAGAGGCAGCTGGGATTATACAAGTCCATCCTCATTCGTGTGAATGAGGTATTACTCATTCCAATATGAGTGGTGATGTTCCAGTGACCTGGTCCACCCAGGTATCTCCCTGCCCCTCGCTAATACCCGCCATCATCCTCTTAGTGGGGTGTAGGTCGATTAACTATAATGAAATGTTCTAAAGAGAGGTAGGTGTGTGTGTGTGTGTGTGTGTGTGTGTGTGTGTGTGTGTGTGTGTGTGTGTGTGTAGGGGAGCTTTGTGGCGACTGATCTACAGTATGTGATTCTTGTTCTATGTGGTTCTTATTGTAGGCACATACATAACCGACTGGGAATAATCTATCAAAATTCTTATTGTTGGTGAAATTATCAAAAATAATCAATTTCAAAATTAGAATTCTTATTATTTAAGTGACAATCAACATTTTTTTTCTTTAACTTATTATAAAGCTCAGTAATGTTGAATGCACAATGTAATGGCTGAAGAAAAAGGACTCCATCATCTATTTAGATTGCTTCACTTTCACCTAATGACCCTGTTACTCTTGTTACTGCATAACCGAAACAGAAAGAGAATAGCACTTTCATGTTCCCTAGTAGCTAGCATGAGCTTTTCCGAGGTAGCAGAAATAGTGGAACAAAAAGAGTAGTTGTGTAAGCTCTACCTGACAAAAGAGTGGAAGAGGCAAAGATGGAGAAAAATTGAAACCCATTAAAACAAGAGTGAATGTCTGATGGTCAACCTGGTTTCTGCAAGATTTATGTTTTTTCCTAAGCCTGGAGAACTTAATGGCAAAGGTATAATCATCCTTAATTGTAATTGTTGTGTAGCAACAACCAGTATGAGTTACCTCTAATAGTGACCGACAAAATGTTCCTCAAAAATAATCAATAAAATCTTGTCACTTCAATGAATCAGTGAAGGGATGCAGTTTTTTTTCAGGGGTTTGTTTTTTCTTTTCTACGTCTCAGATTAGAGTCAGGCTGCTGATTTGGGAACAAGTTGGAGATGTGCCAAGGACTTGTTGCCAAATTCAAGATCATTACAATGCTTGAGACAGATGTAATAAAGGTTTTCAGGTTATTAACAGAGGAATGTTTTGATGTTTGCAATGTTCTTGACGTGAGAGTAGCACATGACTTCATCATTGTTTTGAACACGCTGGTCTGGGCTTTTCTTTCAAAATTGCAGTGAAAATAATAACAAAATTTCTCCAGTGTTAAGCAACATTTTGAGGTCATTGATCGACAAAACTACTGAACTTTGTTTGCATCAGTTTGCAGGTTGTGTCACAGGAATATACATGTAGTTGTGGCACGTTGCACAACAAAACACAAAATAATTGTGCGTGTGTGTAATAGATGGCTCCCTGGCAACATGAAGATATCAGACAAAACTGGTCGCAGATCTGACCTCGAGATCATCCCACTGAGCATATTTGGTGGAAAGGACCATGTGGACTCTGATCTCAACATTAAAATGTTCTCTTGCACGCGAAGCAGTTAAAACAAGTCCAAATAATGCTCATTAAAGTGAGAATAGAGTGATCAGCAGAATTAAATGCAGTGCAGGTGATGTGAAAATAATGAATGCTGATAATTAGGTGTAAGACATTCCTCACAGTAAGTGGTGCACATGCAGCGCTGTAATGAGCACTAATGCCTGACTGAAGCACCACAAAGACGCCATTCTTGGTCTTGACTCCACCAACTCTACGGTTGTCTGTTATATATGAAATATGCTTAATCGGAGTTGTAAAAGTGTGGAGGAGATAAACAAATACAATCACATATTTTGACATGAAATATAGATCACGGCCCTAAGGATTTGTCCAGACATTGAACCTGATGACCCTGAATTATCTGCACATCCATCTTTCTCTCTCTCTCTCTGTCTGTCATGTACTCAGGGACAGTGAACTGAGACCTCCTTTATAAACAAAGGTTCAGGTGAGGCAAAGGTATGATTATTGGATTAAAAGAGAATGCATGAAAGAAAGTGGGGAAGAAAAGATGAGCGTTGGAACATGAAATGCAGACAGAGACAGCAAGTTCCTTCCTGGCTGTGTAAAACAGTGTACTTCCTGAGTTGGACATATTGGACTTGTATGTGAGGGAGGTCTCCCAGAGAGCAATGTTTCCAGATTGCTCCTGACACCCTCCATTGCAGTGTTATGTGGTTGTCAGCATTGGTTTGAAAAAGGGGTCAATGTGTGAATGGAGGTGCTATGAGAGGGTGCTAAAAAACTAAAACAGTTTCACACAAAACATGGAGGTGAGAGACTCCATTTACCACAAACTCATCTCTCCCTTTCTCTCGCCCAAATGAAGCGACACAGCTCTCCAGATGTTGCTGACAATGTTCCAGTGTGTGACAAAAATCTCCTCCATGTCCTTGTTGTTATTTCATGGTGACAGACATAAAACTAATCAAAGTATGATGTGCTGTTTATTGCATTTTGGTTCCACATAGATCAAAATCGACTTTGCCGTTAGGTCGCCTTCGGCAGATCAGCTGTTTGGTGGGGCCGGCTTTACCATGGCGACCCTGTTCATTTGCCGCAGAGCCCAAGGGGAAGCAGCGAGGAGTGAGGTCAGGAGGAATTGCATATCTGATCCCCCTCCAAAAGCAGTAAAATGACATTCCAATAACCCGGAGACGCTCACTCGGACCTGCATCAGCTTAAGGCCTGGGGGCATGGTGTGTGCACGTTTTACTCACACCGTGCATGTACATTCATGTATGTGCCTCTGAGTGCTTGTATGCAGAGGCCACCGATTTCTATTCAGGCATTAAGGATTGCACCCCGAAGCTGAGTGACAAATTTGGGCTGTTTTTGAAATGCATTCAAATATATAGGCTCAGAATACTTAATATAGTTCCTGTTGTAAAACCAGAAATCTACAAGCAAGAAAAGGCAACTGTTTCTTTGGCTGAGGCTTCAACATTAATGGCACAATTACAATTATTGGCAGATATAAAAACCTAACGTTGTAAAATAGCTGAAAGATAGAGTGAGACTACTTAAGGCGATACCGAGCAGTGTATATTTTCTGTACCACTGTTACTCTGGTAACACAGCTGTTGGGATGTTTGACATCACCACGACCTGCAGTATGTGGTGTTTATGTTTTGCTGACTGGTCATCGTCAGGAATGTGCTCTGTCTCCAAACGCTTGAAAAACAGTTTCTTCAGTGTCAGTATATTGTTATTTAAGGCATTGATCAAATACTATCTAAAGAAAAATGTGTGTGTGTCTGCGTGAGAGAGAGAGAGAGCTGATAAAATAACATCTGTGATTTATGTGGCATACATCCATGACCCAGCATGCTGTCTCTTTTCCCATTGTGTGTGTGTGTGTTTGTGTTTGTGTGAGCGTTGACGTCAGCATGTCCAGTTGGCAGATGACTGTGGAGACTCCAGGAAGTTATGGGTTGAGTACACGTGTTTTTTATTCTCTAAGGTGGTTTTGATTAGTTTGTGTGTGTGTGTTTGTTTTGAGCTCAGGGAAAATGTCCCATCACCTCAGCAGTATACATTTACAATACTACACTTTACCTTTTCTTTCAAAAAAAGAGTAAAGAAGAAATGATTCTTGATAAATTGTTCTGTTTTGACACCACTGGATAAACCAGAAAAAAGCATAACATGTAAAAACATTTTCTGCTTCATATTTTCCACTGCACTGACCTTAAATTGCATAATGATGGCATCCCTCTCTTGGGATGTAAGGATCATTTTTCCCAGACTAGGTCAGGCTCCTGGTTGTCAGTCGTGCCGGTGCATTGCTCCAATTTTCCAGTGCAGTTAAGCCAGCAGCCTTTTCTCCATAATGTTTTGTGTGCTTCTTGGATAAATCATTTTACGGCCCCTTTAAGTGTCAGCAGAATGTTTGAGATCCGATATAAATAATTAGAAACATCTTGGAGAGTAAATGACACCACAGTGTTGTGTAAATGGTTAACCCACCACAGCTGGCCAAGATCAGACTTAGTATTTTTACTGTCAGGAGAATTTTACGCCATTTGAAAAACAACCAGGGTCCATTCATGTTGGTTTAGAGAGGAAAGTCCACATTACGTAGTGGGACCTACTGGAACAAATGCTAGAGGAGGCTCTGACATTCAGGGTGAACTTAGTTGGGTCACTAATGCAAGCGATGGAAGCTTTTCTGTATCCGTTCTACCACATGCTTCAGGCTGGAGCCAAGCCCAACTGTGTAAATCCACTCCATCGTGGATGATTTACTTGCTAAAACATCAGTGGTGTCTGGAGGCACGGTTCCCCAGACAGGGACAGCAAGCCACCAGCACACAAACTTCAGGCAGGGTAAGTGGCTTCTGCTGTATGTTTACACTCCTCAATCGATGAGTGTTGCATAACTTTTGGTCGGGCACTTACCTAACCACTAGTCCCTTTTTTTTTTCTTCGCTGCCCTCTCTGAGGTGCTGCTCCTTCATCTGCGAGGAAAGCCAGCCAATCACCAATCACACGGCCCAGATAGCCCTGTCCACCCCACACTGTTTCCTCATTCATGCATGAGCTGTTACCTAATTGGCAGCTGAGACAACATGTGGTTCACTCTGTTATCTAATTAACGACTGCAGCTGAATAAGGAGGAAAGGGAAGAAGTGCATGATAGCTATGTTTAAATGTTTCATCCCTTGTATAGTATTGTTTTTAGAAAACTTCTCTTTGTACAGATGAACACAGTGCATCATGTGCTGAGATTGTTTGTTTCTTTAACATCTGTAAGCAGTGGTGACATATCCTCAACCAGATGGAGTCCAGGAATACATGAAATCACAATCATCAGGTTTGCAAAAGTTGTCGTGACAGACATAAATAGCTTTGATAACTATGGTCAGAATATAATGACCATGAATTTAACCTGCATGTGTTTCAGTTATGTTGTTATTATTCTTGTGTCAATCATGATCCAAATATCAGTTTTGTTTTGCTTTATATACAGTGAAAATCATTAAATTCACATAATATCTATCTATATGAAATAATACATAAACTAGAATGACACTCAGTAGAGCATACACCTTAGGTCAAACAATTCTTCACATGATGTCTAGTTTTTTTTATTAAAGGGATAGTTCACTGAAAAATGTAAATTCACTCATTAATTCCTCACCACTATGTCAATGGAGGGGTGGGTGAAGTGTTTAAGTCCACAAAACACTTTCAGAGTTTCAGGGGTAAATATTGTTGCAGCCCAATCCAATAAAATTGAAGTTAATGTCTTCAAACGTAAAAAAAACTATAGAAAAAAACCACAACACGCCTCCATACTGCTCTTGTGGTTTCATCCAAGTGTCTGTAGACCCGACATTCATATTCCACTTGAAACTGTGTCATTTCCACCATGTTTTAGTCCAAATGTCCACTTTTATCTTCCTGGAGCAGCTCAAAACATGGTGGAAATGAAAGTTTTAGCAGAAATAAACCAACAAACAAACAAACTTAACAACTAGAAGGCCATTTGGAGGCACATACCTCCCACAAGGCTAAAGCCCTGTCTTGCCCTGTCAAAGACGAGGATCTGCCTGTTTATCTGGATCTGCTCCAAAAATGTACGAGTCCTTGCTTGAGTCATGTCTCACCACTACACAAAACTTCGTAGAAAACTTTTGTAGTTTTTTGTACCCAAACAAACAAACAAACATGGATGCAAATAACCTCCTTGGCAGAATGAGAATGAGAAAATGAGAACTAAATAAAATGCTGAACCACACCTAAACAAAGAGTGCACACAGTTGTGGATTGAGTAAACAGAAACAGTACTCAAGTAAAAGTATTGTTACTTTATAATTATATTGACTCATGTTGAAGTAAAATAACTCGTACAAATAAGTACTTGAGTAAAAAGAATCTCATAAAAAAAGTACTCAAGTAGTGAGTAACGTTTTTAATATGTCAAAAATATCAATATTGCAACACTTCCTGTACCCCTTTCAAAGTAAAAGCACTACAGCATTTCTGCTGTTTTAGCAAGTTTTTGTTTCCTGGCAAGTAGTTGTGTATATAGCTGGACTTTTATTGGAGGAAATATGGTAATCATACCAGCAACCTCACATTGCAGCTCCGCTGCAGGACTGTGTGCACAACAGACAAAAGGGACACGCAGCAGATCCACGGAGCAGCTGTTACTTTAATGCAGTCAGTGTGACCCAGACATAACTTTCGGTAGATCGCTGTGTTCGCTCAGCTGAGTGTAAAAATCCATAAGTCATGGAAAAGTAGTGAGCAGAGATTGGCCCAATGTAACGGAATAAAAGTAATTTCTTTTCATCATATATGTAACTGAGTATAGGAGTAAAAAGTATTCTGCAAAACAACTACTTTCAGAAGTACGTAAGTTATTCAACCTCCCAATGAACTTAGGTTCAGATGTCTCTGTGTCATCGTCCTCAGTTTGTTTTCAGTACTTAAAGGGAACATTGTCCCTCATACCGTATTTGCGGGTAATGAACCTCAGAGTTTTCATTATCGGGAGAAGGATCCGTGGAATTTGGCTCAACTGACTTTTTTCCTGAAGTTTGATTTATAACAGACTCTGCAAAGCAAAAGTGATGTTTGCTTAAAATACTGTGTGTGTGTGTGTGTGTGTGTGGTTGGAAAAAATCGCTTTATTAACATGATATATCAAGAATTTGTTATTATGTGTAGACTGCAAAAATAATGCATTGTAGTCATCAGACATCTGCCAGTGTGACATTCAGCATTTTTGTTTGTGTTTGTCCCAGTCGTATGTCCTGTGGTCCATACGGGGATATCCTTATCGATGATGACATGCTGGGATGTTGTGCACTGGGCTCCACTGTACACCAGAGAAATCTTTAGTCTGCAGGCAGCTGGGTCCAGTTGGTCATCTCCGGGGACATTTTGAGGCGTTTTCACCTTTAAGGAGATGCCAGACACAGTGAGCTTGGTAAATATTGGAGGTGTGCAGCCGAATACATTACTGGTCACAGACAGCTAAGACAGACAGCCAGGGATTTGATTTGCACTGAATGTGTGTGTTTTTGGGTGTGTGAGAGAAGGCAGTCTATGAGGAGGAGAGTGTACTGTATAAGCGTTTGTGTGCATGTTGTGTTTGTGCTGATAAGTCATCCCTGGTGTGTGTACACATTTGTATATTAATCAATACAGACCATGGTCTTTGTGTAGCCCTGAGTGTTAGTGGAAATCAGCTCTGTGACAGAATATAAGCTGAAGGTTTGAATTTAGTTTATTGATGTTAGACTCTGGAGCCGTCTCTCTAAATCCCCTCCCAGTGTGCATGTGTGAGCGTACGTGTAATTGTCACCTATCCCCTGCCTGCAGAAAGGGCTTTAAGGATTTTAATTGAATGCTGCCTGTAGATGCAAAGTAAATTTCTCCAGAGAGAGCTACAACCCCTTTAATGTTCCCTGTTTTCTTTTTAAAGGTTCTGGATTTCTAAACACAGAACTAGAAACACACGAGTCCCTGTTGTTTGATGTAGATGTTTTAATGCACACGCCCTCATGAGAGAAATACCAAATCATGTTATCGATGTTTTCTGATGCTATAAAAGGCTTGTTTACTTCAATAATCCTCCTAAACGCAGCGTTCACATGGAGCGTTTTCTTTCTTATGTGCCTGGTTTCATTGTTACTTTGACAGTTATTTTACATAACTTAATCCTGGATTATAAAATCAATCCTCCACTCTTGATGGAAGAACTGAGTTAGTTGTTAGAGACCATTAACTGGCTGCCTACATTGTATTTGTCTGGATTAGCTCAGCCAAGTATGAATAAGGAGACACACTCTATCACAGTTGCTAGAGAAACACAAAAATAATTTAAACTTTAAAATGGATGTGTTGAATATGAGATTATTAATTCTATGTTCAGTTATATCTTCACTGACAATCATGCTTCCCTTCAGTACAATGAACCATGACCTCACTTTAACACATCTCCATCCTTTTCCCTGGAAGATTAAGATGATATTTTTTATTGTTTAACCCTTGAATTCACTCCCTTCTTCTGAGGGGTTAGACTGAGAGTCACTCGACTCTGGTAATAAATGTAAACATATAGTTTGAAAGGATGCAGGCTCAGGAGATTTAGAGGGTCTGGATCAAACTGGTCCTGTATTATGTTTTTTTCTCCTGATTGAATTAACCAATTAACTAATTTAATTTTAATGTAGATTTCAGGAACATTGTACAGGAAAGTAAAGTGGGAAAAAAGCTTGTGTTATTGTGCAGAGGCAGGGAAGCTAACAATGAATATTAAACATTTTTCCCACGTTTGTGAGAGAGCATAAATGTTTGGATTGATCAGAGAACATTCTTGTCAGTTGAGCTCAGCTGTTACTCACACTTTAATTCATCTTAAAAAAAAGGGACCTGAGGGCTAAACTTCCTTTAAGAGACATTTTTGCCTTCAGTGATGACCTAGTTTAAATAATGACATGTCTGAGCAACAGTCACAAACTCTAACCCTATGATGTTAGTTTTGAGGAATTTCCAATTGTGTACTAATTCAGTGACCATTCTTAACATGCCTGCTTGCAATAGCTTGTTCTCTTGGCCTGTGTTAATGCTCTGGAGCCACTTCAGAATTATTCCTTGTACTTAACGAGTCCTCCTCAAACAGTTCTACAAAACTGTCACTTTGTATTGTTAGTGTTCTGGACGTCTATGGTGCAGGGGGATGTTAGAAAACTTTCAACCTACTTGTGACACAGCAATTTCCCAACTGGGATCAATAAAGTTCATCTATCTATCTACTTCTTGTTGCAGTCAGCAGACGGCCCCCACTGACTGCAACAGGATGTTTGCCTGTTTATTCAAAGTTTATTCAAATTGAACGTATCACTTCTCCTTCATCACATTTAATTCAACACTGCAATTCCTTTGGCCCTCAATAATAGAAACAGCATGTGTGATGATAAGATGAGTGGTTCTGGTTTCTGGTATAAGTAGATAGATTTCAACTATAATTACGTGGTCCCCCAGATTCACCACCATTTATCAGTTAAAGCACTTTTTGATGTCGGGGGTTGCCAGATAACACTCTCTATTTTCCATTGTTTCACGCTTTATCATATCAACAATAATAACTTGAGGAAACACTCAAACGTGGCTGTACATCTTTCAAGTGCAGTTAAATCAACAAGTTTGTTTGAAATCAGCAAAAATATTGAGATGCTAGTTTGAAGACCTTGTCATGTCAGGGTCATGACCCTGTTCATCCTAATAACTACGCCTGTACTTAGTAATGATTACATGGAGCGGTCAATGTGGAGTTTTAGAAACTTTGCTCTCAATGTGTTTGTGTGTTTTTCACTCTGTTCTGTGTTTCTTGGCAGCAGTCTGCCCCTGATGAATGAGAATCAGGATTGATCCAGTGTTTTTACAGCTGGAAAGTATTGCATCTAGGAATGAGGTGTGTTTACGAAAACACTGGGCCCCAGGTTGTCTGCAGTATACATACCATAGATCCCATAGACAGAGAGTTAGTGCCAATGTGTACATGCATGGCAGTTGTGTCAGGTGTTTCTATCAGACGCCCTCCTCCTCACTGGGACAAACAGTCATCTAATTCAAGCCTAGTTATTGGCATATGGATGTGAGCCAATAACAACAATGTAATGCTTACTACCTCATACTATGAATACTAAGCCAATGACACAACATTATCAGTTCTGGTCTAGCAGCTTTTATTACCCATTTCTTCATATTTGGGAATGACAGCACAGAGGTAGGCTGGTGAAGGTGTGTGTGTGTGTGTCGGGGGTTGATATGTGATTAAATCCCACAGCATTAGAAGTGAACGGTTGGTTTGCTGCGCATCTGAAATAATGAGTTTAAATGTAAGTGCATTTCCCTCGATCAGCAAATTCCTGCACAAAATGAGCTCATATAAACTCCTGATCCAAATGTTTACATACACACTTACTCAGTGTGTACAGCTAGTTTCAAAAGTGCAGCCAAAAGGATTTTGATCAAATTGTGTTTTGTTCTCGGTGTCATTCACAAAACAATACATCTATCAAGTCCTGATGAAGTTGAAGTGGTGCCGAAAGTCCATCAGCATTTTGTTGACTTCTCTCTAATAAATTACCTTCATACCATGTTACCATATTATCACACGGTCCAATTTCTGTAATCACAGCAGATTTAAAATGCTGCAGCAGAAAATGATGGCTACAAGGAGTGAAACCAGAGAGGCATTTAACAGTCAGGGCCGCAGTGAATAAACTCAGGCTTTCATATTATTGCAATGTAAACCCATATCAAATTCAAGGCAGGACTAGTTTAAGTTGAAAAGGACATTGTGAACAGCTCGAACGAAAAAGTCCAAGGTGTGTGGTACTTACACAGATTCAAAGCTAAACCAACTGCATATGAATGGGAGGTGGATGACGTAGCTGAAAGCATGACCTTCAGGAAATATTTTTCTCTTCTTCAGAAAAGCATTTCGACCTGAAGTAGCGAAGGCAGAGAGCGGCTGCAGCTGTCTGCAGTATTTGCTGCTGTGGCTGTATGGCGAGGCAGATGTGTAAGTGCACAGCAGGCCACGTGTGTAGTGTTTGTGGATTTTCCTTTGACGCTTCCAGCAGCCAAGGACTTGAACGTTTCGTTTTAGTGCCGCAAGACAACGGTGATCTTTATCAGCAGACTGTGTGTGTGTGTGCGTGTGCGCGCACGCGCGTGCGTGTGTGAGATAATGTGTTAGGCTAACTTTTTGAACTGACATGAACCCAGCTTCTGTGGATATGGAAACTAGATGTTAGAAATACTGGCGGACTGTTTCTATCGCCACCTGTCTGTCTGTCTATTTCTGATTCGCTCCGTTTCACGCTCAGTATCCATGAGAAGTCTGGGATCTCTCTGCTTGTACCTGTCAAGTGTGTCACTTGAGGGGAATGTGTTGTTGATGCGTCCTGTGGTCAAGTGATTGTGCTGATTAGCGAAAAGACAGATTTAAGCACTTGGAAAGAGAAAGAGATCGAGGTGGGATTAGATGATTCATGTGTCTTTTTAGGTCAGTACTTAGAGATGTTTGACTGAACCTGTCGGTCATGTGTGTGTGTGTGTGTGTGTGTGTGTGTGTTCTTTTCAACTTGTCCTCACTCCTATCTGCCCAAACTTGCCATGTAGCAAATGCTAGTCCAACATGATTCATTAACCTTTTAATAGCTCACCTTTTCACTCACACCTCTGGATGTAATATTCTCTGTGTTCAGGTTGAGGTTAGTCAAGATCTTCAATTTACACTCATCTTACTTTACATGTTATTATTAGACGTAGATGCACTAATGTGTTTTTGAATGGGTGAATGGTAAAAACTGTACTGTAAAGCAGGTAATCAAGACGAGATAAATAGCGCAACATCAAATACAGTTCATATAAAATGTTTGTTTTTGTATAAAATATTCATATTAGTAAAAGAACTGTGCACATATAGAAAAGGTGGAGTCAACATATTCGAATATAGAGACTTAATAATCTGTGTACAAATGAAGAGAGGAATCTATCCAGACATCGAGCAGTTTGTCTACTAACCAGAAGGTCAGCGATTCGATCCCAGTCTGCCCCATCCCACATGCCACAGTGTCGTTGGGCAAGATACTGGACCCCAAATTGCCTCTGATGGTTGTGCTGACAGTCTGCGAGAGAGAGTGTGTGTGAATAGTAAAACTCAACTGAAAGATCATTTTACATCTACTCTCTGATTCATCTCTGCTTTTTGATTGGAATCAATTGTAATTATGCAAATAGATTCAACAGGGGTCAAAAATCATAAGTGGGGGAACACTGTTTTTCTACACGTTCAGATCTTTTCTTTACATGTTCAAACTTGGATTTTGTAGGTTTATTTTACACTTTCACAAACACTGATTTACAAACTTTGGAATAGTTTGACACCATCACTTTACAATCTAAAATATCTAATAAAGCCCATACTTCTTTCCTTTACAAGGTTTATTGTGGACTGCCTCAAATGTCTTTGTGCCCCTGATCTCAGAATTGCTTTAAAGCTTGATTTTGTCTTTGTTCACGAGGAGTGACTTTCAACTGACACTTATTTTGAGGTGATCTTTTCTGATTTCTGAGTTGTTTGATAGCTTATCTAGCTAAAAATCACCTGTGGTTGTGTGGGGTAAGTTGATACTGACAAATAGAAAACCACAGAAGCTGTGCAACGCTGCAGCTTCCTCTTCTTCTTATTATGTGAATCTAAAATAAGATTGACAGGTTACATTTCATTATAACACGATGCTAGTTCCAATTAAAGTTTTTCAACCGAGTCTATTGAAGATCTATGACATCCTGGAATGAGCTTTGGCTTGGTCCGAACAACAGAGGGAAGGAGTTAGATTTTCTTAGAAAGCTTTGGTGATATACATTTGATCACAATGTCCTGATCCCTTGCTTTATAAACACATGTGGGCCCACACAAACACACATCTAACACTGTACAACAAAGACACACTCACCATTCACAAACACCCTTGAGTTGCAGCCCTGGCAACAGTTTTTTCTTTCTTTTTTTAATTAGAGCAAAAGATCAGAGAAATACCAAGTGTCAATACCGCAGAGAATGAGAATATGGCAACGGCGACCTTTTAGAGCTCTCTGATCTTTTATAATGTCAGGGATGGAGCATCTTGTTCTTTTCTGCCATAAGTTTTTGCCCCATGCCACGCCCCCACATGGAAATATGGAGAACTGCAGATTAATAAGGAGCATAGCTATATTTAGTTTTCCTCATTGGAGGATTCAGCCAGTTGGCGTCAGAGGTGCGGCTGATCTCAAACAGTCTCGAACTCTCTCGTTAGACTGTCAACAGACTTTTTCATGTTTGACGGCAGCATGCGGAAACAACAGCAGGAAGACGGAGTCATAAATGAATGTTTTTACTTTTACTATGAAGTGCAGCTGTAAACGCCCCTCAAAATTATGTCCTTGTAAAATTTTGATCGTGCATGTTCATTTCCAAACAAGAATAAAGGTATTATTGCGCAAAAATGTGTGTTTTATCGTAAAATACTTTTTTTTCATTAATTAGATCTAATATCAGATGCAATGAGGCGGCCATGCCCAGCCCCAGACGCTACATGCTCCTTCCCACATTCCCAAGGCAGTGGGCAGAGGATGAGATAAATCACCCAGCCTTAAGATGAGACCCACTGGCTGGGATCATCTCAATCCATCCAGCCCTCTCCCTCTTCTGGATGGAGGTGTTGGTGGTTAGCACGAGTATTAGCTTCTGGCTGTGGGACAAGGGAGGATTTCTGTGTGATGCTTGTGCCCTGGTCAAGTGCAAAGGAGCCTTATCTGTTAATCCTGTTAAATAAATGGCTAGCATTTATGTTGTCAGTAGGCTGGAATGAAAAGGACAGAGTAAGAGGATATATCATAGCGTACGAGATAAATGTGCTCTTTGCCCTTCTTAGTGGATGATGTTGGAGGTGGTGAAATGATAGCGAGGGAACTCCACAACGCTGCACTCTTGTGTTTGTTCCTGTGAGCCACTTATGTCTTTAAGCAACATGTTCACATCATAAAAAGGACTTTATCTCTACAGGCTTGAGAGATTCTGTAGATTTTTCTTGCTGATATTATATGTGCAGCAGCTGGAGAAAAATTCAGTGCAGCAGATATAAAAAAACAACCGTACAACAGTAAAAATGACGGAGTGAAGGAAAAACAGTAGGCAGTGATATGCGTGCTCATGGGTGTGGAACTGTTGTGTATGCATGTGCTGCACCATTTGTAAACTTCGCGCTCATGTGCATGCGTGTGTATTTTTGTGTGATCTCATGTCCATGCATGACTGCCAGCAGAGTGGGTTGGCCTGGCTGGTGGCCTACGTTTGTTTAGCTGTGAATTCTTCCTCCTGATCCAGTGACTCACAGCCTGTGGTTTTAGGCAGTGTGTGTGTGCCCAGAAAACACTAATCTGGAGCGCACAGGCCCAGGACAACAGCGTCACTACGACTTCATCACTTTCAACGTATGTTCAGTGAGGAGTTCTCACTAAACTCTATGTCAGTAGGTCATAGATTAAGAGGAAGATTTTATTAAACATACTGTCAAGTCTTTTACTCAGAAGTCCCGACATGATGCATTCTGACCATGAGTGCTGTAATTTAAAAGGGAAATCTAAAAAGTATTGATCATCATCGTCTGGTAATAATTACTTATACATTAATGAATTGCTGCGATCTGGAAACAGAGACAGTGCTAAAAAGACGTACTATGTAAGGAATATGAGACCTCACATGATCATAAAGGTTTTGGAAAATGGTAAGGAATTACAGTGGGATTTAGGAGAGTGGACACACACGTCTGTCCAGGCCCAACAGTTCCCTTCTGAAACCACATTTAAACTCTGTGGATCCTCATTTTTATTTTGGTGTGTGCCAAATTGCACACACTCATAGCTGTCCCCTAAACATGGCTGGTTTTTATCATCAAGATTGATCAATTATTCTCCAATAAATCAAGAAACCATGTTAACCATGTTCACCATGTTAAAGAAGGTCAAATTTTCCTGGATCTGCCCCCTGGTTGAGATCAGCACCAAAATTCAATGGCTTCTTCCTTGACTCATACCACACACTTCCCAAACGTTTTTTGTGGTAATCCATCCAATAGTTTCAGTGTAATCCTGTTTACAATCACCGTCTTCTCATGGGTTTATCTCTACTCAGATTACCTGGCTAAACTGTTTGATCATCCATCAATAAACAATTTTGTCTTTACTGATCAGAGCGATGATAAAAACTACAAAATAAGACCAAAGTTGTAATTTCCTTGAGTCTTCCTTTAATTCATCTCTTCCTGCTCTCCTCCACGATGTCAGGGCACAACTGTCTGCTACACCTCTCCCACTGGGTTGGGTGTCGCCCACTGTGCTGCTCAAGGACACACACTGTCTGTGCGGCAGCTTGCCCAGCTTCATGTGAGGGCTCAAAGGCTGTTCTGCCTCCAGTCCAGCCTCCTGACTTTGACAACCAACCAGTATTGTTAACAGGTCCATGCAGACAAAACCCCCACTTATGTCAACCATAGAAATTATACCAATTTCTGAGAGGTGCTGTTTACATTCCTTGCATTTCATCTAAAGCAGTTGTGCATCTCAGCCCTCCTTGCTGATTTTATGCAACAGTCTTTCCAGTGATTCTGTAAATCTGAGCATTGAAATAAAATGCAATAAAAAAACAGTGTGAGGAGCTGTCATAATGCTGCTCTCACACAGTCAGGGCTGCACATTCTGCTTTTCCTCAGAGTTGTGCTGCTCACGTGACGTCTTCTGCTCTGAGCCACAACACTGAATGAATAGCATATATCAGGAATGTATCATGATTGGGAATTTGGTGGCAGTCAAGGGCGGATCTCATGAGAACCAGAGAGACAGCGAGACGGCAAGAAAAAGTGATTTTAAAAATAGCGTGTTCGTGTGAGAAACAGACTTTTCAAGGCCAAAAGGACATGAAGGGGGTGTGAGGAGCAGTACTGGCAGTACACCCTGTTATTGTGTGTTTTTCTGCTTGTGTGTGTGTGTGTGTGTGTGTGTGTGTGGGACCCAGATGGACTGTACTGAGGTTACTTGGAAAGAAGAAAAGAGTCGTTTTGTTGCCTGGGAAATGGACTTGCCTAAAAAAAAAAAACTGTTGCTACATCCTTCCAGAAAAACACTTGTGCACAAGATGTTGTTGTACTGCATTGTACTCTGTCAAATTTAATTTGTGCTGAAGTTAGGGTTAGAATGAGGTTGAGAGGGAGAGACGGTTATGAAATCAGAGTCAAAAGGAGAAAGAGACAGACAGAGGGACGATGGGCGAGCTTGAAAAGGAGAGGATGAGGGAATGAGTCAGAAAACTGTGAACACTTGTTTTTGACTTTGCTTATGTTTGCTTTACAATTTTGTGGGATCCAGTCAAGGCAGAAGTCCTTACCCCATGAATGTTAAAGTAAAACAAATAAAAACCTTAACCTAGATCGGTTCGTGCACACCGCATCAATGCTTTGATCATACACATGTGCACATACATGCACACGCACACACACACACATAATGATTCTTTGGTGTTATACAAGTGGCCAGCTGGGTAGAAATCAATCAGGTAAACTAGGTCAGGGGAGGAGAAGAGAGGGAGATGCGGGAGGTCTCGAAGGAGCAGGCCTTTGTTCCACATAGGAAGTAAGATACAGAGAGATGCATCAACAAAATGCCTCTGGCCTTTCCCTGAGGTGCACAGAAAACATCAGGCACCCTTTATGAGTGTGCATGTGTTGCACAAACACAAGAAGACTCATCATTTCTCCCGTATGCTTGGCGGTGCCACATCTGCAGGTTACATATCAGATACACACGTCTAGGCACAGTTCATCTGCCTTCTCCGGGGTGATGCCTTCAATACTCCCCGAGTGTTACTGAGGCGTTACTGTCCTGACCACTCCTTTTTCCATGGAAACTCCTATAAGAATCCTCCATGCTAAGCCCCATCCAGATAGAAGGATGACAATGTTATGTCCTCTGTTACATAATAAAAGCACCACAGAACATTCTGCAGCTATGAACAGACAGGAGCAGCGTTGGATAAAGTCTATTCAGAACCACTTTCTGTGTATCATTCCTAATAACATGTTTATTGCATCCACAGCGTTGGCTCCACTGTACATTGAGGAATAATGAAGAATAGAATCAAATCAATGAAATCCTCCCACTTTCAAGTAATAGAAAAGATGCATTATAGGTTTACATGGTTATTCTTGCTGTTCTTTCAATTATGCACTGCTGTGTTCTCAAGATTTATCAATATTTATTTTTAGGAGTTGAATTTCAAATCATAACTTACATAACGATTTGATTATGCATCGACACAAATTATTTTGCATCCTTGGTATTTGCGTGTCTGTATGTGTGAGACAATCTGCTTCTCCGCACGAGCTGCAGGGCAGTTCCATAAAGTTTAATTATATGTTGCATTCCCAGTGGAAGGGCTGAGATTAAACTAAATTAAATTGTGTTGGGGAGCATAAAATGTTTCTGCGCTGCGGTGGATGTGCACACACTCGCACATCAACACGCACACAGAAAGAAGGCATGGCTTCCTACAAAAGGGGAAGACACCATGACACTGCTCTTACCAGGAATGTGCATTAAGTGGGAGTGATTCTGGTAATTATCATTATATTCATCTGCCTTGTCTGTGTGTGTGTGTAAAAGGTTTATATTAAATCTTTGGCGGCCCTGAGGGGGGACAATCAAATTTAGATTTGAGAATATGGGTTAAACAATATTTGATTGATTGATCCCAGTCACTTCATACACACACATCTAGACATTAGCCTTCAACCATAGTGACAAAGCTTTTGGGAGACAGATAGTGAAATGAGGCTTTGTTAGGTGTAGATGAATACGATCATTGTTTGGTAAAAACCAAAAGCATAAAGTTAGGTTGCGTGTGAGTAAAAAGCCCTTTTGTTTGCTGCGTCTGGTCTCTGTTAGGTTTACTCTATGGTATTGAAAATATGGCTCATGTATGCAGTGTAATGGTCCCACTGTTTTTAAAACTGTTGTCAAAACAAGCCATAAGCTTAATCAGGAATAGAGCAGTGATTATGTTTTATTATCTTAGCAATAATAGTACCACACATTTTACATTTAGCTATGTTAATCTGGGGATAAGTATTTATAATGCAGTGACAAATATGGATCGGAACATTATGTGTTTCTTACCACACTCTTGATTGTTTGCCGTCCTCTGTTCTTTTATTTTTTGCTGGATGAGTGATCACTCCATATTTTTTTAAGACTTAAAATAGCACAAAAGCAGAGTAAATTAGTTAAGCCTTGTTTGACTGGGTGCATGTGTGCATCAGATAATAATTACAGAGATCAGAATTAGTACAGATGTAATCCACGTGGGGAGTGTCCAGGCAAGTTATTAGCCCTCTGACTGATTATAAATATACTGGAGGAAGAAAATGATTCCACTTTTATGACTTGACTTCATGATTTGTATTATAAACAGCAACAAAACACACATGTGGGTGAATTCATGTGTTTTGAATAAGTTGTCAATTTAAAAGTTTAAATATAATTTTTTCTAGCAGGGCTGTTTTCCTGTTTTCTTTCCACCTGAGAGTTGGTTTGTTTATCAAAAGCTCGACCAGTGAGCGTCTTAGCCTCAGGTTGTTCGGTCGTACGCTCTGTGATCACCTCTAATGTGCTTTAATACACCTGAACTCATCATTTACATATTTTCATGGAAAAAGTATAAACATTTGATGATGGCTCATAAAAGCAATTAACATGAATACAGCGTAATCACAACGCCCCTGCATCGCCGCGCCGTCGTCCTCTGCGATTGCTCATTTTAAAAGTCACGGACCAAAGTTGTCTTTTTAACTTCACTGCGGCGACTACCCTCTGGGCATGCTCATGTCAGAGTTTCCCACAAAAATGCACAGCTGGTGTTTTAAGATGTATCCACTCAGGAGACTGTTTTTCCAAAAGGTCTGTTTTCGGGTAATAAAAATGCAGGATTAGTTTGAACAGAAGGCCAAAACAGAGAAAGGATCATTTGAAATCTAGCCAGCTTCGTGTGGCTGCACTTTTGGTGTTGCACCGATAATTCATCAATAATTGCTTAAACACAAACACAAAGCCGCAAGTTGCTCTCGTCTTTTCTGTTCCTATCTCAGCTTTGTTGTCTTTCTCTGCCCTCCACCTCTCTTGCCCTTTCCATCATTAAATATTTTGGTCATGTCCCCACCTCTCCTCTGTCCAGACCTCCATTCATCATTCTCTCTCCTCACTGATTCCCTAATTTGTCAGCCAACCACTTCCTTTGCTCACCCTGACACTCTCACTCATTTAGCCTTTGACCTCAGACCCCGGACCCTGGTGGACCGACTACCCGGGGCAAAGAAACACCCACTACATCTGCTTTTACAATCAACACATACTCTGATGCATTTGTATATATTTGCTTTCATGAGAGAGATTTGAACTTCCAGGATTCAGATATATATTGTTATGATACATTTGCAGCGACAAATATAGATTCTAGAATGACTTTTAGCATTGTGTACAGTTAATACATTAGGATTCATGTTGATGATTTCCAAAGGGTTTTAATCTGAAACACAGCTCAGACGATGTCGTGAAGTAGCATGGGATCATGGGAGTTTTTGTCATCTGTTGCCAGTGAAAATCTACTTGACGCAACGCAAGCTTAAATCATGTTGTGGAATGAGGTAATGTGTTAAAGTTTTATTCACATTACACGCAATGAATAGTCCTCATCCATTATGAATGACCAATACAAACAATGGAAGAAATAAACAGCCAACTGGCTAACTGGCTAGCAGTGTGTGTTTCATTTACGTTGTCTGCCCTGAAGTTTTAACAGAGACGGGTGAAGTCACGGGTAAAGAGAATATGACGCAATTGAAAAGCAATCAAAATGAAACGTCCTCCTACCTTGAGTAAAATGGAAATTACTCTGAGAACATTGTAGTACACAAGTCAACAGAATATATGAAGAAGTGTTAGATAACATAACTTGAAGTGAGCTCAACAGACTGATTCTAACAACTTATAATGCACACTGCATTGCACTCATATATCTTCCACTGCGCCTCATTAGTTAACACCATCACACGCTCTGGCTTCTATATAATGATTAACACCGGCTGACATCCTGTATGTTGATATCAGCTCTGCATTCACTAATAAGAAGAGAAGAAAGTACACAAGGGATAACATCCACTCTAGACTCATGCTAATACATTAGTGCTGCATCAGTAAAAGCCCTTTCTATCATTGTGTCACCAATGTCACACCAATCTCTACAGAATTAAATGGTTTATGTGCAGCTGCGTCAGCCTCAACCCTGAACCCACACTATGCAGGAGAGGAGAAGAAAGCTTTCCATTCAATTACCAGGCCCCCGTGCCCCCTTGCACTCTGCAGAACTGATAATGCACCTACAGTACATATCAAACCTCTCATTCTCCTGAAAGCTGGACATGCCTATGAGGGATTATCCCACCTCCTGAGCAGCACTGTGACTAAAAGTCCTCTTGTCCACTTGATAGAAATGTCCATTTCTACCTGCTCTTAAGAGCACGGACAGGTAATAAAACACAGCCAATATCTACATAGTAATGAAGCCATGTACAGACACGTTGCTTCTTATCCATGACTTTTAAGGATCGTATTGGACATCATTGATGTGGTTTCCCTCTCTCCTTAAGAGGTGATGTTTTACCATTTGTAGGTCACCAGGCTAGTTGTTTAAGATAGGGCCTATGAATAGCTTGGTCCAGCTAGTAACACCCATAGCTGCAGCCCTGCTCTGCATCTAGGTCCAAAGTGTTAATGGCACTGAATTATTAGCTAAAGTGTTTCTAGATTTCACAACTTACAGTGAGAAATCACCCGTAGAGCTGTGGTGGAGGTGAAGATATTTTCTGTTTGCCAGTGTACCAGCTCCGTGCACTCTCTGACCTGATCTGGTGACATGAGCTTTAAAAAGAACCCAGTTCACTTGAGTCTTTGCATTACATCTTCAAATAGAAACTTTCTTTCTCTCTGTCTCTCTACCTCTCTCACTCCCCTTTTCCCTCACACATACACACATACTTTCCTACCAATAATTACAGTACAACAATAGTACTTATTCCCTGGGCGGAACCTTGAGCTTCCTGTGGTCACGTTAAATGTAGTGGCCACTGTGCCACAGAGGTCAGAGAGCAGCATCTGCCTCTGATGGCATGGCTGCCTGTTGGGATGAGGCACTGTTGGAATTACGGGCCAGACCTTTTTTGACTTACAGCAGCCTGGGAAAATCCACATGTCCATTGCCCTGGTCACTGTCATAAACCAGGTCCAGGATAAGATTAACAACATCCAGAAAAAACAAAAAGCACTGAATCCTAATCTTCTTAACTGAGTGGAAGATTAAGAAATATGAATTCATCGCCAGACAAGAGATGAATTGAGAAGAGAAAACAAGATGGCCAACAGCTGTTCAAACATTTTGGGGAATATTTGGGGAGTATTTTTTGAGTATTCGTAATACTTTCGTGATACAAAGAAAAACACAGTTCATTACTGTTAGCGGAGTCAGATTCCTTTAATGCTGAGACAAGCATGTCTCCATGCTCCAGATCCATGATCATCACTTATCAGAAAGAGCACCTGGGCCAATCAGATCGGTTAAGGGTATAAAGTGAAATAGGCCACAGGCACCCACTGAGAACTTAGATAACATATCGCACATAAACAGTCAATAGCACAAGCTGTGTGTGTGTGTTTGTGTGTGTGTGAGACAAACAAAATAAACACATACCTGAAGGTGGTCTTACATTGGACGGAGGTGTATCGACATTGCCAGTGAATATGTAAAGGCACTATTGACCTGAGGTTGAGCTCCATGGGCTTTCACAGTACTCCACCCAATGAAAAGTGAAAAGTATTGACAAGATCAGTTAGTTAACTTAACTTTGAAAGCATGAAATTGTGAGAAAAGAACCAAAATACGCGTTCAAAGTTTCTCAGTTCTTTGTTTGTCTCTTCATCTATACTGTACAATAATTATATAAGTTGTTCTCAAGATACATTGCATGTGTACATTTTTGCACCGACTCAGCTATAAAGTGGACAAAATGTCAGTAAACTGTACTTTCTCACTTGGTTATCGTCTATGGAATTCATTGTTTGTGTCACAGTCTCAAAAATCAATACCACCGTCTTTGTTTCTGCTCTTGTTTTTCACTGGTTCATGGTGATCGATATGCTTTTTGAAGGTGCAGACACACATTTTGTTGGTATGATTAGAGTTGACATGGACATTTGTACATGACCAGTTATAAGACCATAACTGACCAAGTTCTTCTCAGTCTTATCTATAGTATCTAGAGGTAAAATGAGTTTGTGGTGTTTTACTATTTTTTGAAGAGGCAGTATGTCCGGACCACAGTGCAGATTTTTATAATCAATGGGCTGAATACAAAGATGTCATAGCTGAACTTTAATAAAGACACGTCCCTGTCTGTTTCTCAACTGTAGATAGCTAACAAACTTCATCCAGAAGTTAGCAGAGAGCTTTTCTATTCTGTCTTCATTTACAAAGCAATGGCGCGTGGCCGGTGACATTCTAGCCTTACTGTGATGTAATAAGAAGAGATGGACAAAATATATCATTATATTTCTTTCCACCATTTCTTGGATTAATTGACACCTTTGTGTAATTCGCTGGTTGGGATTGCTGTCTTATTTTGACCATTACAAGTTAACACTGCAGGCAAACTCATGTGTGATGTTTTCATTTATTTTTAGTGCGCAGCCTTGCTCAGACAGTTCATGGTTGTTCTCTGGGTGTATTTCGCTTTTCATTTTATGCTATCTTGTTGTCATTGGGTGAAATTAGCTGAAATTAGTACAGGTAGACAGTAAATATTTGGTGTATTTGTTTAATGACTAGAAGAGGTCTTTCCAAGTTTACAACCAACGTATGAGATTGTAGTTTGGGTATGAGATTAGTTGGGACAGTTAATAAATTGCTCTGTGTTGTTTTCCTCTCATTCTTTTATCCCCTTATTGGAGCTACTCACTTCAATCTCTCATTCTTTGATTGTTCTAGATGAAGGCTAATCTCAGTTTCATTAGCTGAAATGTCAAGATATTAAATCACAAACTGAAAAGGAATGAAAGTTTTAACACCTAAAGCAGCTCTGGGCCAGGGAACCCTTCCTTCAGCCTTCAGGAAACCCACATGCACGACTCTGACTAGTGGCAATTGGGAAATGCTGGAAATGACAATTTATTCATTTTAACTTGAAGGGAAAGACTAGAGGTATAGTGATCCTTATTGATAGAAGTATTCTTTCTAACCCTCTTACACTGACCGATAAAAGCTGACACTTTAGTATTGATTCAGGCAAACTTTATAATAAGTCAGTCATTGTGGCTCTATGCACCTATGCACTTAAACTAATTCAAGAGTAAACTTTCAGTAATTCATTCATTGCATATCTTAAATTATGCTGTTATTGTTCAGCAAATTCACAGGAGTATTTGATTAGTAGCCTGATGTGGGTGCTAGATGTGAAAAACGTAGAGGTGCACCTTCCACACATGTTCCTTTCATCACATCTTCCACACATGTCCCTATTCAGCAAAGTTTTGGACATCAGTCTTTCAAAATGAGCCAAATGTCTTTTTCGTCTTCAGTGGCTCAACATGCTATCTTATTAGAACAGTAGGATTCTGCCCCTCCTTTCCACTCACACTGGATTTGAGACATTTAGTCTTGTATGAATCTGAGGAACAGAGGGTGAATCTGTGTGGTGCCAGTTTTGAGAAACCCACTCAAAGTGAGAGAGAGAGAGATTTTTTGTTTACATTTAATCTTAATTTTATTCATCCACAAATTAGACAAGATTGTTTGGTCAGTTGTCGTCTATTGTGATTTTTTAACTTAGTGCTGATGACAACGAGGGGCATGATGCGTCCGTCTGTCCGTGCGTCCCATTCTTGTGAACACAGTATCTCAGGAAATTTCTTTGATTTAGGTAAAAACCTTCACTTGGACTCTGGGATGAACAAATTACATTTTGGTGGTTAAAGGTCACAGGTCATATTGGCCTCACAAACCATGTGTCTGGCCTCTTGGACTTGATATCTCAAGTCTGCCTGTGGGGAATTTCTTCAGATGTTGAGCAGCCATCACTTGGACTCAAGCAGGGTCAGAGATTCTGTGAGAGAGTTTTTCAGAAAAACAAAAGAAAACATTTCCCTGTACAGATACTGTTTTATTCATTTGCATCTTATTTTAACAACTGTCAGAGGACGGGGTTGAGTTGGACAATGGAAACTATGAATCACGTCACAGGTAAAGCAGTACGCTTGTAGGTGTTGTTGCAGAGCCAGCAGTCCACATCACTTCATTACAACCCTTCGATCTGTGGTTTTCTTTTAGGTTTTGTGGGTTTGTCATCAACAGACACTCTAAAGACACTTTAATGTCACTGAACCTCTATATGGATCTGTTGATGTCCACTCCCACACGCACCTAGAACTCGCTGTCTGATGCTCTCCATGTGGACTTAGGTGAATTGACTTTCAGCAGCCACCTGTGTCGGGGTTCATGGCCTAGGCCTGATGTGCTGTCATGGGGCTTTGAAGCCTCATCATGTAACCTCTCTGGGACACTGGGAACACCTGTCCTTGCGCTCATAAGGCATGCTAATACATGCGGACACATGGTGGCCTGCTGCCTGACCTTGCTAGGACAGTAGGGGTCATTGAAGAGACGGCCCACGATGGCCCTGCAGGACACAGTTTGGCATATGCTCGCTCCGTATAGCTCCTACATGCGCTGCATTGTCTGGGTGCAAGTGAGAAAAGGTGCCTCAAGCTTAGACACGCTTCTCCAACCATACTTACTTACCATCACTCAGTTATAACTATAAAACACATATTTGAACAGACGAGAACCAATCATTTCATGTCAGAACATATTTTTCAATGACATCACTTAGAAACAAGATGACATTCCTTTGTTGTTAGAAACTGGTCGAATTTATTGGGGCTGATGATACAGCATGCGCAGACTTAGTTTTGTTTACAGGTTGTGTTGTTACGTTCTATTGCACATACTTCTTTTAAGAATTGACTGTAGCAGAGTGAAATCAGCTAACATGATGATTTGTGATTATAATCCACATGAACGCAACACTTGAAACAGCACAACATGTTAAGAGCACAACAGATTTTCTGCACTTGTCTCCTCTGACCATGTAGCTCGAATTCTCCACTCACCATCTCTTTGCACATCGAGGGAACAGACGTCTGAACACCCACCTCCCAGACAAACGCACAAATGTGCCCGCACGCACTCACTTACTTACACGCACACAGCCGCTGCTCCACCAAACCTAGCTATCATAACCTCCACAAACACAAGAGTTTGCGTATGTGTTTATTTGTCTGGAAAGAGGGATATTATTGTCTGTCTCTCCCCTGCTCCTTCCAAGTGCACTTTTCAAGGTGCAGGGCTTGGTATCGCCATGGAAACAGCAAAGCGACCAGGAGCAGTAGGAAGAAGGAGGTGGCGGGTGATGGGGATGGAGTCTGGGGATGAGGGGAGAGGGGCGACATGGGTGGTCATGGTGATATGTGATGGGGACGTCCTCTGGTCACAGAAAGGCATGCTGGGTACGTGGACTTGTGAACGCGGTGGCATTTTTGTATGTCGTTCGACGAAAGGCAAACAGGGTGTGTCTTCCTTTGAGAGGTGATTGTGAGTCTGTGTGTGTGTGTGAGAGAGAGAGAGAGAGTGAGTGTGTGTGTGTTTCCAAACAGCCTTGTGAAGATCTTGAAACTCAGTGCCCAGGTGTGATCTCAATGCATGATGACCTCTCATTGTAACACACACACACACACACACAGTGTCTGTGTTTGTATTGCAGAGGCCTCCATGTTTTATTGGACTGTATTTGCATGTGAATATGTCCATTCTGTCCCAGAAATCTCACCTTTCTACAATGTTCTCCTCTTTCCCTCTCTCCCTCTCTTTCTTCTGACTTTTACTCACATCTTGTTACGTTTGCTTGTCTGTTCATCTTGATCTAACATCTAGATCGTCTTTGTTGAATCTCTTTTTAAAAATCATAACTAAAAAAAAGTTGGATTTGTTACACCTCCATCCGTCTTTAGCTGCCTTGCACATATTTTTGAAGAACAAATAAGATCTGACAATTAAGCATTTTACAGACATTTACAAGAATAAAATGCTGTTTGATACTTTTTTAATTAAATTCCTAATTGAAATTTATTTTGGTGATGCTAAATAGTCATCAGATCATATAGATTCGATTTGGTTGACTGATTTTACGTTCTAGAATATGTTATGGCTGCAAGATTGAATTAACATAAATTAAACTAATATTGGCCTTCGGTACAGTGCGTGCCTCTGCCAGGGCCCAACAGTGGCCATATAAAACCACATTAAAATCCATCTGATCAGAATTTTTATTTGTGTTTGCACAAAATTGCACACACTCATAAATATGAGCCACCTAAAGAGGCCTGATCCCCACCAAAATTGACAGGTTGTTCTTTGTGTTATACCTCACCCCCCACAGTATTTCATGGACATCAGTTGAGTAGTTTTTGCGTAATCCTGAAAACAAACGGATGCAAACAAAAGACATAGCCTCTTTGGCGAAGGAATGAATTGAGGGGAAAAGACAATCCACAGCTGAGCAGCTTTACTCCTTTGACATTCCAGCCACTACAAGTGATGATTTTTCACGTGGGATGGAGGTGGACATGTTCAATCTGCTCTCGAGAGCCTCTTGTAAAAGTTCAGTGATGATGTGACAGTTGAGGAATCCCTGGAGTTCAGGAGACTATTCTTCAAATTTAAGGGCACTGACTAAAGGAAAATCACAGTCTGAGGTGACACCATATGAACAGCGCTGTTTGTTAAATCAGTCACTGGTTCTGAAAAGATATTTTCAAGTATTTATTTTAAATTCTTGCAACAGTATACTGAAACAACAAAACCCAGTTTGTTCAGTCGCATCATAGCTGAGTAGAGAGGTGGGGGGAACTGTCAGCAACTGGGCTCAGAAATGCTGAGAAATCTGACTGATTCTGCTTTTCTAGTCTTAGTCGAACAAGCAACTTGATAACATTGAAAATCAATTGATGAAATTGGAAAAAATACTAAATCATATGCCTCATAAAATAATTAGCTACAGTCCAGGTCAACACAAATAGCCTTTTTAAAACTGACTTTTCTCCCATCTGTGTTAGGTGTAGAAATAAATTCAGGGTTACCACTCTAAGTCTAAATTCAATCATGTGTATTTTAGGCCTTAAAGGCCTTATGTTAAAATATTAAATTGTATATCATTGTATATACATACATTTAGGTTGATCTTATGTTGATGTTCATTTAATGCTTCTTTCACTGTGCTTAAAAAAACCCTTTTTTTTTTTGAGAAA